>NW_016159218.1:38069-75637 GCF_001687245.7 Rhagoletis zephyria
CGTCCGTCCGTCCGTCTGTGCACACGATAACTCGAGTAAAAATTTAGATATCTTAACAAAACTTGGTACGTGGACTTCTTTTGGGCGTAGGACGGATGGTATTGAAAATGGGCTCAATCGGACAATAACCACGCCTACCTCCCATATAACGGTAATTTTAAGAAATACGAAAACTATATGTATCTCGCTAACCGTTCTAGCAATTTGTACCAAGCTCGGTATGGTTATTGTGCTTGCCACATAAAAGCAAACCGTTGAAAATTGTTGAAATCGGACTAAAATTGAGGCCGCTTTTCATATAACGGTAAATTTCAGAAATGCTTGAAATTTCAATATTTCGAAATTTAAGGACGCTAGTTTACTTAAAATGTATACACCCCGGCTTATCATGTAGCGGTAGCTTTCGGAAAGGAGGAAAACATATATTTAATACTTGCGCCGGGTATGACTTTCTTACTTGNAATATGTCAAGAGAAGTTGATCGTCTAGGACGGCATCTACTTTGTATAGAAAAGATTTATAGCCTCCACCAGTCGACATGCCAGAAAATTGCTTTCGGCGAAGTCCACAAGAAATATTTGCCAAACACGTAGTAAATATTCAAAAATGATAGAATACATTTTCTCTCAATCGTGGTAAATAAATATGCATGTAAGAATCATATGAGAGATGAGAGCATCGCTTATTTGGCAGAGAAAAACATGCTCCATATTTGACTTGTATTTCCTCGTTTATATGCTTTTATATTTCTTCACTGTTCAGTTTATATTAAGTCTATTATTTAAAATAAAAATGTGAAATTCGTTTAGCTATTTTTATTGCATACTTTGAATTTTCAATAATTCTTAAGAACCTTCTATTAAACGGCTCAAAACAACACGTATTGCCTGTTTTAATATTTCTCTTATAAAAGTTAGATAAAACCAAAGTCAAAATACGTTTGAGACGTATTAAATAATATAAATAAACATTTATTGGAAACAAATATAAATTTTTTTTTAAATAAAATATTATAGCAGCCAAAGAAGTTGGACTACTATTGTAATCCACGCGACTAACCGCGTGAGTAGAACCCATGCGCGGGTTAATAATAATAATTGTAGAGGAATAAAATTTCTAAATTTTTATTTTTACCTTCTATTGCACATAGCTTTTCATAGAGTATGTCAAATTTTTCATAAAGTTTTGAGAAGTATGTAGAGGAGAATAAAAACATTAGTACTATTATTGAATTATGAACAGCAAAGTGCAAGTCAAAATAATACGAACTTAACATTTTAACCAGTTTTGACTATTTTTCCTTTGTTTGTTCAATGTTCACTAAAGGTTTAAAAAGCTATAGCTCCTTATGGAACAAAGTTCAAATTTCAAATGTGTAATGAGCTTAGAATTAAGAAAATATGAATGACAAACAAAAAAATATAACAATGTACCACATACCTTTAGATGAGTGTTTATGAAGTTTTTTCGGCTTTGGTGACAGTGACATCGTAACACCTACAACTATTTGCAGCTGTGAAGAATATGGAAGGTAGAAAATTTTATATTCCAGGTCTTCAAGAGGGAATATTTCTGTTTGTTCTAGTTTCAAATTTGAAACATATATTCCCAAAGTACAGGATTCTAAAGGTTCCGTAAAAAAGCTTCGATAGGACTCAATTTTTCTGCCTTCAATAAATTTCTTTTCACTGTCAATAAATCTAGCAATTTTAATGGGTACATTAGGTTTCATGGAACAGAAGCTGTTTGGGTCATTAATCGAGTAACGAGCTTTATTAAAATAAAAACTCACTATAGTCCCACCGGAGTACTTGAATGTATCATTTTCCACTCTTACTATTTGTTGTTCCTTATCATTAAAAACTATTTGTTCCAAAATCTTGGTAGGCTTTTTTAACATTTGTAATTTATTTTCAAAGCTATAAGCTGAAAAATTCGGTGCAACACCATACCTCTTGACGCTTGTAACCAAATGAATAAGGCTGTGTACATTAAAAGTTGTACTCCAAAAACAATTGGGAAATTCGACACAACTAGCTGCAGCAGAACGTGGGCTTGTTGCAGATTGGCATTGATTTGTCGAGGGCAGTTTATAAGCCTGTATGCGCAATGCAACAACATAAATTCATAATAAAAGTCTTCGTCTACAAGATCTTTCAATACGGCAGGGCCAGTATATGCCAAAAACTGACGAAACTGAGTTGCCTTCCAATGGAAGATATCTTCTAGAGATCTTGACTTCCTAACAAATTCAGATGGAATAAATCGTTGAAGTCCCAGCAAATTCTCGGAAATCTGGCTTAGCTTTTCCCTTGAAATTTTTATAGTGATTTTATTGTTTACTAGACGAATTAACATTTTACGCATAACACCGAGGTCATTAAAATGCATAGTATCTAAAGGAACTTGCGAAACCATATTGAACCCCAGTGTTTCCAAAGGTGTTTGCAGCGATAAAAATTTTTTTGGTGATGCTCAAGATATTTTCTCGTAGAAAAATTTTCATCCGTAATTAAATCGCCAGAAAAATTGCTATAAGTGAGAACTTTGTTTAGCTGTTTTCCTTTTTGCGTACATTTTGTACACCCGTGTCTAGACGTGTGCCTGGGACGCCCAAAAAAAAATGCTTTAGCTGGCGTGTCACAGACTGAACAACGAAGATGTGTCTTTTAGGGTTTCTCGTTTATGGAAAAGTAGTTTTCTAAGCTTTTCCATTCAGGCACTAAATCTGCACAAAACGCTACTAAACAACTTGGTTTACTGTTTCCTAAAAAAATTCCTACTGGAATGTCTTCTTTTACATTAACCAGCTTGAACAAAATGGGCCAAAGTTGAGCTCGCGAACTTTTAAAAAGTGGAATTCCATCAATATTGATATCTAGAAACAGCTCATCGTAATGCTCTAAAACAGAAGAAATCTTTTGTAGTTGATTGTTGATTCTCAAATAACAATATCTGCCAGCCTCTACGTTTTGTATTACTAAACACTATCTTTTCCCACTAGGTGCAGTTCAGACAGTGGCGTGCTTAAACCTTTAGAGTTCAAGATTTTAAGCAACTCGCGCCAGCATTTTCTTGAAGGTCTTGTCGTTACATAACAATTTTTAAGCTTGTCGCATAGCGTTTTATGTGGGTTTTTTATTTCTAATCCGTCTTCCAAACAGTCATCCACTTCAATTTCATTTCTTATATTTATTTGTAATTCACTTTCTTGCTGTGCATGCAAATTAACTGAGCTCGCTAAATTTTTGTATCTCAAAGCTTCTTTGTGCACTTTTCTTTTAAAATTTCTTTTACTCACTTAATCCGAGTTTTATAAGGTTTTTTGTTTTCAAATACGATTTCTTACCGTTTTTTAATAAAATTAATCACTATTTTTCACTTTTCGCATTGAATTGACGCATTCGAATTGCAAGCCTTTTTTGTTAAACCTTTTTCGTTAGCTTTTTTAAAAAAATTCATTTTTGTAAATCAAAATTCCTATTTTGGTGCAAAGTTCGCGAAAGTGCAATAGATTTGAAAATATTTTAATAAAAAATTATGTTTTTTATTCAGAATTTTCATAATCATTTCGAGTATGATGGTTTAAGGTCTATAGGCTATAAATAATCATACTCGAAAAAATTTGTGAAAATTTTTAATAATTTTGTATGAAATTTTTTAAATTTGTTGAATTTTCCACAGTTTTGAATGAGTATATAAAAATTTGCAGAATTTAATGAAAAAATATAAAAAGGTTAAAAAATACTTAAATATTTGTGTGCATAAGTCAACTGTTTTTGTATTCAATTTAGTGCCATTGAATGTTTAATTTTTAGATTTTCGGAAAGTTTTTTTCATTTCCTTGTGCATTGCCATCCTAAGCGTTTCTTCCGGGTTGTACTCCGATGCTGATATGGCTTCTATAAAGGTAAAGAAAAGTTTTTATGTATGTACATACATATATAAATATAAATCAGGCTAAGAAATGTAATTACCAAGTAAATATAAGTAGGCATTTCTTAAATCCTTTAGTTACCGCTTTCCATGTGTGCCATCAAGATTGTATTCCATAACAGCACTGTTTGCAAAAACTTGATGCAAGTTTTTCTAACGTTTGTAGCAATAAGGGTCTTCATATGGCGTACCTAAAGAAGAAACAACGACAAATACTTTATATTTGAAGAGGTGTTGTTTAAAGGAAAAAACCTCGTACATACTTACATATATTTGTGGCTGTGCACCCAATAAGTCATTTAGTTCTTTTAGGGCTCCTATCGATTTAATCGGAAATATATCTGCTATTAAATGCATTGGTCTATTTTGTTGTGATAAATCCATAAGTAAAACTTTATGCTCTGCCAATATGTCGCAAAATTTTTCCGATTGCTCTTTTGATCTATCTGTAAATTAAAAGAATGTATTAATAATAATAATTGAAGAGGAATAAAATTTCTAAATTTTTATTTTTACCTTCTATTGCACATAGCTTTTCATAGAGTATGTCAAATTTTTCATAAAGTTTTTCGCATCTTCTGCACGTATCTGACAAGTATGTAGAGAAGAATAAAAAAATTAGTACTATTATTAAATTATGAAGAGCAAAGTGCAAGTCAAAATAATACGACCTCAACATTTTAACCAGTTTTGACTATTTTTCCTTTGTTTGTTCAATGTTCACTAAAAGTTTAAAAAGCTAAAGCTCATAATGAAACAAAGCTCAAATTTCAGATTTTAATGGGTACATTAGGTTTCATGGAAAAGAAGCTGTTTGGGTCATTGATCGAGTAACGAGCTTTATTAAATTAAAAACTCACTATAGTCCCACCGGATCACTTGAATGTATCATTTTCCACTCTTATTATTTGTTGTTCCTTCTCATTAAAAACGATTTGTTCCAAAATCTTGGTAGGCTTTTTAACGTGATTTTTTTAACATTTGTAATTTATTTTCAAAGCTATAAGCTGAAAAATTCGATGCAACACCACACCTCTCGACGCTTGTAAGCAAATGAATAAGGCTGTGTACATTAAAAGTTATACTGTTGTTTCCAAAAACAATTGGGAAATTCGACAAAAATAGCTGCAGCAGATCGTGGGCTTGTTGCAGATTGGCATTGATTTGTCGAGGGCAGTTTATAAACCTGTATGCGCAATGCAACAACATAAATTCGTAATAAAAGTCTTCGTCTACAAGATCTTTCAATACGGCAGGGTCAGTATATGCCAAAAACTGACGAAACTCAGTTGCCTTCCAATGGAAGATATTGTCTAGAGATCTTGGCTTCCTAACAAATTCAGATGGAATAAATCGTTGAAGTCCCAGCAAATTCTCAGAAATCTGGCTTAGCTTTTCCCTTGAAATTTTTATAGTGATTTTATTGTTTACTAGACGAATTAACATTTTACGCATAACACCGAGGTCATTAAAATGCATAGTATCTAAAGGAACTTGCGAAACCATATTGAACCCCAATGTTTCCAAAGGTGTTTGCAGCGACAAAAATTCTTTTTGGTGATGCTTAGGATATTTTCTCGTAGAAAAATCTTCATCCGTAATTAAATCGCCATAAAAATTGCTATAAGTGAGAACTTTGTTTTGGTGATGCTCAGGATATTTTCTCGTAGAAAAACCTTCATCCGTAATTAAATCGCCAGAAAAATTGCTATAAGAGAGAACTTTGTTTAGCTGTTTTCCTTTTTGCGTACATTTTGTACACCCGTGTCTAAACGTGTGACCTGGGACGCCCAAAAAAATGCTTTAGCTGGCGTGTCAAAGACTAAACAACGAAGATGTATTTTTTTGGGTTTCTCGTTTATGAAAAAGTTGTTTTCTAAGCTTTTCCATTCAGCCACAAAATCTGCACAAAACGCTACTAAACAACTTGGTTTACTGTTTCCTAAAAAAATCCCTACTGGAAAAGGATCGATGTCTTCTTTTACATTAACCAGCTTGAACAAAATGGGCCAAAGTTGAGCTCGCGAACTTTTAAAAGGTGGGATTCCATCAATATTGATATCTAGGAAAAGCTCATCGTAATGCTCTAAAACAGAAGAAATCTTTTGTAGTGGATTGTTGATTCCCAAATGACAATATCTGCCAGAAGCTACGTTTTGTATCACTAAACACTCTCTTTTCCCCACTAGGTTCAGTTCAGACAGTGGCACGTTTAAACCTTCAGAGTTCAAGATTTTGAGCAACTCGCGAAAGCATTTTCTTGAAGGTCTTGTCGTTATATATAAATTTTTAAGCTTGCCGCATAGCGTTGTATGTGGATTTTTTATTTCTAATCCGTTTAACGTTTAATTGTCCTGCTGATAGTGTTACTTCTATGTATCGTGATTTTAAGTCTGTAAATGTTAATGATCTGACTGATGATCTGTTAAATGTTGACTGGGATGCATGTTGGTTTGTTGAGTCGGTAGATGCCAAACTTGACCTTTTAAATAAAACTATGTCTCAATTATTTGATGTCCATGTTCCTCTTCGCACTGTTCGCGTTTTGAATAGCTCTTGTCCGTGGTATAATAGTAATGTCAGATCAGCTATAAAAGCTCGTAATAGATTATATGCGAAATGGAAAAGAACCAACACAGACTTCGCTTGGTCGCAATACAAACTTGCCCGAAATGAAGCTACCACCATTGCAAGACCGTTTCGCGGTTGTATTGTAACTCCAAGTTGAACCCATCACTACCATCAAAAGACTTATGGCGCAATTTGGGAAACCTTAATGTGCATGGAAAACATAAAACTGAGTGTAAAATTGACCCTAACATTCTAAATGAATATTTTATTGGCTCCTACAAAAGCCGCGACAGTTCTCTAACTCAAAATTTCAATAGCCATTTTGCAATGAGAGAAAAGTTTCAATTTAATGGAGTTAAAGAAGCGGAAGTTATGAAGTCAATTATGAGCGTCAAGTCTAATGCTATTGGTGGGGATGGTATATCTTTGAAGTTTGTGAAACTTGTGCTGCCATTAATTCTGGGAACTCTCACACATATAATCAATCACTGCTTCACAACTTCGTGTTTTCCAACGGAGTGGAAAAAAGCTGTGATTATTCCTGTCGCTAAAAAGAATACCGCCTCTGAACCTAGTGACTACAGGCCAATTAGCATTTTGCCAGTATTCTCAAAAGTGTGTGAGTGTTTGATGGCAGGGCAAATTTCATCATTCGTTCAAGAAAATAATCTTTTATCTCCGTTGCAGTCAGGATTTAGACCTAAGCATCGGACGACATAAGAATACAGTTTGACAAAGGTGACTTAACTCTCCTCTGCCTTCTTGATTTTACTAAGGCGTTTGATTTAGTAAATCATGGCCTGATTTGTACAAAGTTTAAATATTATTTTGAATTCTCCGACAGCTCTGTTAAACTTTNTTCGTTCAAGAAAATAATCTTTTATCTCCGTTGCAGTCAGGATTTAGACCTAAGCATCGGACGACATAAGAATACAGTTTGACAAAGGTGACTTAACTCTCCTCTGCCTTCTTGATTTTACTAAGGCGTTTGATTTAGTAAATCATGGCCTGATTTGTACAAAGCTTAAATATTATTTTGAATTCTCCGACAGCTCTGTTAAACTTTTGGCCAGCTACCTTGAGGGAAGAAGTCAAAAGGTGATGTGCAAATCTGCGTCATCAAAATCTTGTATTGTTGCCTCCGGTGTGCCGCAAGGCTCCGTGCTTGGTCGCCTTTTGTTTAGTCTTTTTGTCAATGATGTATTTTCTGTTTGTCAGTATGTTAATGTCCATGCCTATGCTGACGACATTCAATTATATTTGTCTAGCCGTGTCGGTCTTGTTGAGGATTTATGCTATAAAATAAATAGTGACTTGTCTGCAATATCGCAATGGTCCCGTGATAATTGTCTTTGCGTAAATGCTGCGACGTCATATGTGTTACCCATTAGTAACAATGTTGTACATGTTGAGGATATTCCAAAAATGTTTGTTGGTAATAGTGTCCTTACGTTTACTGACAAAGTTAGAAATTTGGGCTTCGTTGTTAGCTCAATGTTGAGCTGCTCTGACAATATTAATAAAGTTGTTAGTAATGTCTATTTTGTTTTACGTATATTGAGAATGTCAGCTTCGTTCACGCCTTTAGAGACTAGAAGAAAGCTAGCAATTCAACTCATTGTACCACACATTACGTACTCTGAGCTTGTGTATAGTAAACTTGATTCTACTTCATATCACAAAATTGATGTTGCGTTCAATAATGTTACGCGTTACGTTTATGGCCTCAAAAGATATGACCACATCTCTTTCTGGAAAAACAAAATTCTTGGATGCAGCATTTTTGAATATCTTTCGGCCAGAAACTGTATATATATTTACAAGCTCATACAATTCAAAACACCGAAATATCTTCACGAGAAGTTAGAATTACCTAAGTCTTGTAGGCATCAAAATCTCATTATCCCTAAATTTTCCTATTTGCCCTCATCTCGGCTATTTTTTGTTAATGCTGTGAGGCTGTGGAATTCCATTCCTGATACTATCAAAGCTGTGTTGAATAGGAGCAACTATAAGAAAGTAATACACAAGTATTTTACCTCTGTGCGATAAATGTGATTGCAATTTAACAGTTCTCTTTTCTCTATTTATTTCTCTCTTTTTTTTGTTTTTTCTTCTTCTTTGTGTTTTTCTTTTGGGTTTCCCAACTGCAATGAGTGACTATTAAATGACTACTATTTAATCCTACTTTTATTTAATTTTTATTTTTTATTTTATTTTTAAATTTAAGATGACTGTTTGTGTTTAAATTTATTGCTATTATATTTTTACGTTAGATTTAAGATAAGTCTGTATCAGACGATTTTGCGTTTTAATTTTGTAATTGAAAGCTGTTGATGTACTACAAAAGACTGAGTCTTACAGGTACAACCTCATTTCTTAAATAAATCATTTCAAAGTGACGCATTCGAATTGCAATCCTTTTTTGTTAAACCTTTTTCGTTAGCTTTTTTTAAAAAAAATTCATTTTTGTAAATCAAAATTCCAAAATCGGTGCAAGGTTCGCGAAAGTGCAATACATTTGAAAATATTTTCATAAATAATTATGTTTTTTATTCAGAATTCTCATAATCATTTCGAGTATGATGATTTAAAGTCTATAGGCAATAAATAATCATACTCGAAAAAATTGTGAAAATTTTTAATAATTTTTAATGAAATTTTTTAAATTTGTTGAATTTTGCACAGTTTTGAATGAGTATATAAAATTTGCAGAATTTAATGAAAAAATATAAAAAGGTTAAAAAATACTTAAATATTTGTGTACATAAGTCAACTGTTGTTGTATTCAATTTAGTCTGTCCCATTGGATGTTTAATTTTTAGATTTACGGAAAGTTTTTTTCTTTTCCTTGTGCATTGCCATCCTAAGCTTTTCTTCCGGGTTGTACTCCGAAGCTGGCTTCTAAAAATGTAAAGAAAAGTTTTTATATATGTACATACATATATAAATAGGCAATCATGATTCCTTTACACCCCTTTTGCGGCTAAACTATACCTCTAAGGTATAAACAATTATATATCATTAGAAAGGTGTTTTGATGCTGATGTGCAGGCAATTTTTCAAATTTCAAATTTGTTTAACATAAAGCGAAAAAATCAATTCAAAAGTGACACCAATACCAATGCCGTACATGTACATGGTTGGGGCGGAAATGCCTCCTAAATGTATGCTTTAATATTGATACTAAATTACAGAAACGTGCTAAGCAGCAGTTTAGGAATAAGGTGTATGTATGTATGTACATAAATAGATTAGATACAAACAAGGAAAAGGTAAAGTTGAGTATGGAGAAGAAGAAAGGGATAAATACAGAAATTAAAATAAAAGTAAATAAACCTAAATATAAAGACAAAGAGGAAGGAAAATTAAATACCGAACCTGATAACAATGGTCGGGGTGAATATGTNTTATTTAATCTTATGTTATGGTATGGTATGTTATGATAAGTACCAAGCTAAGCTCCCCGCCACTTAACCCATTCCAACTAATGATATTTCAGCTCAACTCACATAAACTATCCTTAATTTTAGCGGTTGAATTTCAACCGCTGGGCGAACACTAGTAAATATAAATCAGGCTAAGAAATGTAATTACCAAGTAAATATAAGTAGACATTTCTTAAATCCTTTAGTCGCCGCTTTCTATGTGTGCCGTCAAGATTGCATTCCATAACAACATTGTTTGCAAAAACTTGATGCAAATTTTTTCTAACGTTTGTAGCAATAAGGGTCTTCATGTGGCGTACCTAAAGAAGAAACAACGACAAATACTTTATATTTGAAGAGGTGTTGTTTAAAGGAAAAAACCTCGTACATACTTACATATATTTGTGGCTGTGCACCCAATAAGTCATTTAGTTCTTTTAGGGCTCCTATCGATTTAATCGGAAATATATCTGCTATTAAATGCATTGGTCTATTTTGTTGTGATAAATCCATAAGTAAAACTTTATGCTCTGTTAATATGTCGCAAAATTTTTCCGATTGCTCTTTTGATCTATCTGTAAATTAAAAGAATGTATTAATAATAATAATTGAAGAGGAATAAAATTTCTAAATTTTTATTTTTACTTTCTATTGCACATAGCTTTTCATAGAGTATGTCAAATTTTTCATAAAGTTTTTCGCATCTTCTGCACGTATCTGAGAAGTATGTAGAGAAGAATAAATAAATTAGTATTATTGAATTATGAACAGCAAAGTGCAAGTCAAAATAATACGACCTCAACATTTTAACCAGTTTTGACTATTTTTCCTTTGTTTGTTCAATGTTCACTAAAGGTTTAAAAAGCTATAGCTCATTATGAAACAAAGTTCAAATTTAAAATGTGTAATGAGCTTAGAATTAAGAAAATATGAATGAACATTAAGCAAACAAAAAAAATATAACAATGTACCACATACCTTTAGATGAGTGTTTATGAAGTTTTGTCGGCTTTGGTGACAGTGACATCGTAACACCTCCAACTATTTACAGCTGTGGAGAATAGGTAACAGAAGAAATTCTGATTTATATGGAAAGTAGAAAAATTTATATTCCAGGTCTTCAAGAGGGAATATTTCTGTTTGTTCTAGTTTCAGATTTGAAACATAAATTCCCAAAGCACAGGATTCTAAAGGTTCCTTAAAAAAGCTTCAATAGGACTAAATTTTTCTGCCTTCAATAAATTTCTTTTCTATAGTCCCACCGGAGTACTTGAATGTATCATTTTCCGCTCTTATTATTTGTTGTTCCTTCTCATTAAAAACGATTTGTTCCAAAATCTTGGTAGGCTCTTTAACGTGTTTTTTTAACATTTGTAATTTATGTTCAAAGCTATAAGCTGAAAAATTCGATGCAACACCATACCTCTCGACGCTTGTAACCAAATGAATAAGGCTGTGTACATTAAAAGTTATACTGTTGTTTCCAAAAACAATTGGGAAATTTGAAACAAATAGCTGCAGCAGATCGTGGGCTTGTTGCAGATTGGCATTGATTTGTCGAGGGCAGTTTATAAGCCTGTATCCGCAATGCAACAGCATAAATTCATAATAAATGTCTTCGTCTGCAAGATATTTCAATACGGAAGGGCCAGTATATGCCAAAGACTGACGAAATTCAGTTGCCTTCCAATGGAAGATATCTTCTAGAGATCTTGGCTTCCTAACAAATTCAGATGGAATAAATCGTTGAAGTCCCAGCAAATTTTCGGAAATATGGCTTAGCTTTTCCATTGAAATTTTTATAGTGATTTTATTGTTTACTAGACGAATTAACACTTTACGCATAACACCGAGGTCAATCAAATGCATAGTATCTAAAGGAACTTGCGAAACCATATTGAACCCCTATGTTTCCAAAGGTGTTTTCAGCGATAAAAATTCTTTTTGGTGATGCTCAGGATATTTTCTCGTAGACAAATCTTCATCCGTAATTAAATCGCCAGAAAAATTGCTATAAATGAGAACTTTGTTTAGTTGTTTTCCTTTTTGCGTACATTTGGGTGTACCCGTGTCTAGACAGGTGACCTGGGACGCCCAAAAAAAATGCTTTAGCTGGCGTGTCACAGTCTAAACAACAAAGATGTATTTTTTGGGTTTCTCGTTTATGAAAAAGTTGTTTTCTAAGCTTTTGCGTTCAGCCACTAAATCTGCACAAAACGCTACTAAACAACTTGGTTTACTGTTTCCTAAAAAAATTCCTACTGGAAAAGGATCGATGTCTTCTTTTACATTAACCAGCTTGAACAAAATGGGCCAAAGTTGAGCTCGCGAACTTTTAAAAGGTGGGATTCCATCAATTTTGATATTTAGGAACAGCTCATCGTAATGCTCTAAAACAGAAGAAATCTTTTGTAGTTGATTGTTGATTCCCAAATGACAATATCTGCCAGAAGCTACGTTTTGTATCACTAAACACTCTCTTTTCCCCACTAGGTACAGTTCAGACAGTGGCACGTTTAAACCTTCAGAGTTCAAGATTTCAAGCAACTCGCGCAAGCATTTTCTTGAAGGTCTTGTCGTTATATACCAATTTTTAAGCTTGTCGCATAGCGTTTTATGTGGATTTTTTATTTCTAATCCGTCTTCCAAACAGTCATCCACTTCAATTTCATTTCTTATATTTATTTGTAATTCACTTTCTTGCTGTGCATGAAAATTAACAGAGCTCACTAGATTTTTGTATCTCAAAGCTCCTTTGCGCACTTTTCTTTTAACATTTCTTTTACTCATTTTATATTATCCACTTAATCCGAGTTTTATAAAGTTTTTTGTTTTCAAATACGATTTATTACCGTTTTTAATAAAATTAATCACTATTTTTCACTTTTCGCATGGAATTGACGCATTCGAATTGCAATCCTTTTTTGTTAAACCCTTTTCGTTAGCTTTTAAAAAAAAAATCATTTTTGTAAATCAAAATTCCAAACTTGGTGCAAAGTTCGCGAAAGTGCAACTCATTTGAAAATATTTTCATAAAAGATTATGATTTTTATTCACAATTTTCATAATCATTTCGAGTATGATGATTTAAAGTCTATAGGCTATAAATAATCATACTCGAAAAGATTGTGAAGATTTTTAATAATTTTTTATGAAATGTTTTAAATTTGTTGAATTTTGCACAGTTTTGAATGAGTATATAAAAATTTGCAGAATTTAATGAAAAAATATAAAAAGGTTAAAAAATACTTAAATATTTGTGTACATAAGTCAACTGTTGTTGTATTCAATTTAGTCTGTCCCATTGGATGTTTAATTTTTAGATTTACGGAAAGTTTTTTTTCTTTTCCTTGTGCATTGCCATCCTAAGCTTTTCTTCCGGGTTGTACTCCGATGCTGATATGGCTTCTGTAAAGGTAAAGAAAAGCTTTTATATATATACAGACATATATAAATATAAATCAGGCTAAGAAATGTAATAACCAAGTAAATATAAGTAGACATTTCTTAAATCCTTTAGTCGCCGCTTTCCATGTGTGCCGTCAAGATTGTATTCCATAACAACATTGTTTGCAAAAACTTGATGAACATTTTTTCTAACGTTTGTAGCAATAAGGGTCTTCATGTGGCGTACCTAAAGAAGCAACAACGACAAATACTTTATATTTGAAGAGGTGTTGTTTAAAGGAAAAAACCTCGTACATACTTACATATATGTATTTGTGGCTGTGCACCCAATAAGTCATTTAGTTCTTTTAGGGCTCCTATCGATTTAATCGGAAGTATATCTGCTATTAAATGCATTGGTCTATTTTGTTGTGATAAATCCATAATTAAAACTTTATGCTCTGCCAATATGTCGCAAAATTTTTCCGATTGCTCTTTTGATCTATCTGTAAATTAAAAGTATGTATTAATAATAATATTTGTAGAGGAATAAAATTTCTAAATTTTTATTTTTACTTTCTATTGCACATAGCTTTTCATAGAGTATGTCAAATTTTTCATAAAGTTTTTCGCATCTTCTGCACGTATCTGAGAAGTATGTAGAGAAGAATAAAAAAATTAGTACTATTATTGAATTATGAACAGCAAAGTGCAAGTCAAAATAATACGACCTCAACATTTTAACCAGTTTTGACTATTTTTCCTTTGTTTGTTCAATGTTCACTAAAGGTTTAAAAAGCTATAGCTCATTATGAAACAAAGTTCAAATTTCAAGTGTGTAATGAGCTTAGAATTAAGAAAATATGAATGAACGTTAAACAAACAAAAAAAATATAACAATGTACCACATACCTTTAGATGAGTGTTTATGAAGTTTTTTCGGCTTTGGTGACAGTGACATCGCAACACCTCCAACTATTTACAGCTGTGGAGAATAGGTAACAGAAGAAATTCTGATTTATATGGAAAGTAGAAAAATTTATATTCCAGGTCTTCAAGAGGGAATATTTCTGTTTGTTCTAGTTTCAGATTTGAAACATAAATTCCCAAAGTACAGGATTCTAAAGGTTCCTTAAAAAAGCTTCAATAGGACTCAATTTTTCTGCCTTCAATAAATTTCTTTTCTATAGTCCCACCGGAGTACTTGAATGTATCATTTTCCGCTCTTATTATTTGTTGTTCCTTCTCATTAAAAACGATTTGTTCCAAAATCTTGGTAGGCTTTTTAACGTGTTTTTTTAACATTTGTAATTTATTTTCGAAGCTATAAGCTGAAAAATTCGATGCAACACCATACATCTCGACGCTTGTAACCAAATGAATAAGGCTGTGTACATTAAAAGTTATACTGTTGTTTCCAAAAACAATTCGGAAATTCGACACAAATAGCTGCAGCACCTGCTGGGGCTATGCAGATTGGCATTGATTTGTCGAGGGCAGTTTATAAGCCTGTATGCGCAATGCAACAACATAAATTAATAATAAAAGTCTTCGTCTACAAGATATTTCAATACGGAAGGGCCAGTATATGCCAAAAACTGACGAAATTCAGTTGCCTTCCAATGGAAGATATCTTCTAGAGATCTTGGCTTCCTAACAATTTCAGATGGAATAAATCGTTGAAGTCCCAGCAAATTTTCGGAAATATGGCTTAGCTTTTCCCTTGAAATTTTTATAGTGATTTTATTGTTTACTAGACGAATTAACATTTTACGCATAACACCGAGGTCAATCAAATGCATAGTATCTAAAGCAACTTGCGAAACCATATTGAACCCCAATGTTTCCAAAGGTGTTTGCAGCGATAAAAGTTATTTTTGGTGATGCTCAGGATATTTTCTCGTAGACAAATCTTCATCCGTAATTAAATCGCCAGAAAAATTGCTATAAGTGAGAACTTTGTTTAGTTGTTTTCCTTTTTGCGTACATTTGGGTGTACCCGTGTCTAGACAGGTGACCTGGGACGCCCAAAAAAATGCTTTAGCTGGCGTGTCACAGTCTAAACAACAAAGATGTATTTTTTGGGTTTCTCGTTTATGAAAAAGTTGTTTTCTAAGCTTTTGCGTTCAGCCACTAAATCTGCACAAAACGCTACTAAACAACTTGGTTTACTGTTTCCTAAAAAAATTCCTACTGGAAAAGGATCGATGTCTTCTTTTACATTAACCAGCTTGAACAAAATGGGCCAAAGTTGAGCTCGCGAACTTTTAAAAGGTGGGATTCCATCAATTTTGATATCTAGGAACAGCTCATCGTAATGCTCTAAAACAGAAGAAATCTTTTGTAGTTGATTGTTGATTCCCAAATGACAATATCTGCCAGAAGCTACGTTTTGTATCACTAAACACTCTCTTTTCCCCACTAGGTACAGTTCAGACAGTGGCACGTTTAAACCTTCAGAGTTCAAGATTTTGAGCAACTCGCGCAAGCATTTTCTTGAAGGTCTTGTCGTTATATATCAATTTTTAAGCTTGTCGCATAGCGTTTTATGTGGATTATTTATTTCTAATCCGTCTTCCAAACAGTCATCCACTTCAATTTCATTTTTTATATTTATTTGTAATTCACTTTCTTGCTGTGCATGCAAATTAACTGAGCTCACTAGATTTTTGTATCTCAAAGCTTCTTTGTGCACTTTTCTTTTAACATTTCTTTTACTCATTTTATATTATCCACTTAATCCGAGTTTTATAAAGCTTTTTGTTTTCAAATACGATTTCTTACCGTTTTTAATAAAATTAATCACTATTTTTTCACTTTTCGCATTGAATTGACGCATTCGAATTGCAATCCTTTTTGTTAAACCTTTTTCGTTAGATTTAAAAAAAAAAAATCATTTTTGTAAATCAAAATTCCAAACTTGGTGCAAAGTTCGCGAAAGTGCAATACATTTGAAAATATTTTTCTACAAGATTATGATTTTATTCAGTCTATACGCTATAAATAATCATACTCGAAAAAATCGTGAAAATTTTTAATAATTTTTTATGAAATTTTTTGAATTTGTTGAATTTTGCACAGTTTTGAATGAGTATATAAAAATTTCCAGAATTTAATGAAAAAATATAAAAAGGTTAAAAAATACTTAAATATTTGTGTACATAAGTCAACTGTTGTTGTATTCAATTTAGTCTGTCCCATTGGATGTTTAATTTTTAGATTTACGGAGTTTTTTTCTTGTGCATTGCCATCCTAAGCTTTTCTTCCGGGTTGTACTCCGATGCTGATATGGCTTCTATAAAGGTAAAGAAAAGTTTTTATATATATACATACATAAATATAAATCAGGCTAAGAAATGTAATAACCAAGTAAATATAAGTAGACATTTCTTAAATCCTTTAGTCGCCGCTTTCCATGTGTGCCGTCAAGATTGTATTCCATAACAACATTGTTTGCAAAAACTTGATGCAAATTTTTTCTAACGTTTGTAGCAATAAGGGTCTTCATGTGGCGTACCTAAAGAAGAAACAACGACAAATACTTTATATTTGAAGAGTTGTTGTTTAAAGGAAAAAACCTCGTACATACTTACATATATTTGTGGCTGTGCACCCAATAAGTCATTTAGTTGTTTTAGGGCTCCTATCGATTTAGTCGGAAATATAAGACAGTATTTAAAAAAATAGTGAAATTTTGGAAAAAAATGTATCTTTTAATAGAGCTAATTACGTATTTTTTTTAAGAAAAACATACATTTTTATAAAAAAATTGCTACAATTTGGTTTTTTTAGTTTTATCGAAATATGTGTAAATTATATATATAGATGTACATATCAAATTAAAGGTATTTCAATTCCATTTCCAACCGTGTCCCCGTTTTGAAAATTGTTGAAATATAAGCTTTTGAAAATAGTAAAAATTCTACTTTTACCACCCCCAAGCACCGCCCCTATTAATTTGCACCAAACATTTTTTATACCATTAGAATCAAGGGTAGAAGGCGAACTATGTCCACTTTTTCTTCTTTTTTTCTAGCTAAACGGGCCCTATTTTTCACTTATACCCAAACAAAAAAGCATTAAATAATACACAAGTGACTACGTTAGAAACCATTTAGCTACATGGCATTTTTTAAATGGTACAAATCATTTCAGTGTCTATTCGAAATCCGGAGTATTATAAGGAGACTAGAATTTAAGTTATTTGTTTAATTTATCACATTGCGTTTTTAGGTATTTTTAATGTAAAGGAAATCGTCAGAAAAGAATTTAAAACCTAAACTCAAAGTAGATGTAAATGAACCATAGCCCTAAATACATATTATTTCGGAAAAACATTCAGACAACATTGTATATAAAAATCAGTGAAGGGATCCAATAAAGTAAAATGTTTTTTTTTAATAATAAAACAGTAGAATCAACGTTTTCCTGAGTTTCGCCCGAAAAAAAATTCACCCTAAAATTCATCATCCGCCCATAGTAAATACACGGAAACAAAAAGTGAAAAGTGAACCGGTTCGGGGAATATGAAACTCATGGTAAGGCTGAATTAGTTTTTAAGTTAAGCGGAGTCAATGAGTAAATTCCAAAAATTTTTCGAAATGCGGAGTAAATCTACTCTGATCTGAGCAGTGTCCGAACGCTGGCCGCAACAGCATGAAAAGGGCTGCAATGTTTCACGAGTAAAGCAATTACTTTTGAGGGAAAACAAATATAAGTTTGACTTGTAAAGAATTACAATAACTGTGCTAAATTCTGTTGTACAAATTTTAGTTAAATAACTTAACAAATATTCAACCCTTAATAATTATGAAAAGAAAGCGATAAAGCAAAGTTAATTTAAA
Organism: Rhagoletis zephyria; assembly: GCF_001687245.7. NCBI lineage: Eukaryota > Metazoa > Arthropoda > Insecta > Diptera > Tephritidae > Rhagoletis > Rhagoletis zephyria. The sequence goes on from NW_016159218.1 coordinate 56,236, forward strand.
ATTAGTTGAACAATTCAAGTGCATGGCAACAATAGACACAGTGAGGGACATTAATGGTTAGTGTTGCCAGTTCATTAGAAACTCCGAAGCTGCATATCTCATATATTTTTAAAGGATAAATGAAATTTGATACTGTATGTAAGTAATATAAAAGCAATTCAACTACTGTGAATGAAAATGTTCAAATATTGGTGAAAAAAATTTCCATAAAGAAATTTATAAAAAATTTGTTTTTGCCATTCTATTTTCAATAAGCATATTTGACACATTTATTCTTTTTTATTTTCAAAGTCATTTAGCCTTATCATGAGTTTCCCCGGTTCACTTTTAACTTTTTTGTTTTCGTGTACTTTCTATGGGGGAAGAAAAATTTTCGGGTGAATTTTTTTCGGGCGAAACTAAGAATAAGGCTGATTGTTAATTGTGCTATGCGGAAATTCATTTCAAAACATAATCAATTTAGTGCATATTTACATACATTCTCCTTTTAGCTGTTTATTTTAATTATTTTTCCAGAGTTTTGAAACTTCTCTGGCAACACTAGTTAAATGTGTTTTGCTGAAAATTTGTTCCCTAATAGTAAAACTGTATGAGTCTTTTTTCGTCTAACTCTAGGCCGGTTCCTTGGGGACTGATCGAAGGCTGATATTTTCGATGTAAACAAATGTCCAATTCTAACTGGTCAAATTTTAACCCGTGAAGGACTGGTCCTTTTCGGAAAATTGGCCGCCTTGTTGGTGCAGGGCATATTCGCACGCACACAGTGATATCAATTGCATGTACTATAAAAATGGTCTGCCGAAGCTGCCCACCTATGCTATAAAGGCAACTAATTGCATGACTGATTCCACCAACATATATGCATCAAAAATTTACTTATAGTGTGAAACAAATTTAAGAACTACTCTTTTACAGGTTTGTGGCAGGACGACTTGGGTGGCCAAAACTCTTAATTTTGTAGTTTCGCCCTTCTATGGAATATTCACAGGAAACCTACAGCATCCACCGGAACTTTTGAGAAAGGAATTGTCCGATGTAGAAGAGGGCGATTAGAGCCAAGCCCACAGAGGAACTACAGAGCGACAACTTCCACTCCACCAGGGATACCAACTAATTTTATCTTTCTCCCCGTTGACCACCACGAAATTCCCTGATTTTCGATGAAACTCCCAGCACTGGCGTATTTCCATTAAAAAAACTAAAATTTTTTAATTCAATTCTACATACAATTTTTAAATTTTAAATTTTTTTCACTAGGTTAAGTTAGAGTGTCTCCCGCTCGCAGAGCGCGGAGCACACGTGGGCTGGAAAAGCTCGTTGTGATCAGGGTTGCCACTGACGAAAAAAATATTTACCATCCACTTGGAAAAAATCTACCGAATCTGGAAAATATCTACCAATAATCTTTTTTTACATGGCATTAATGGCATCTTCGCGGTTTTCTTAAACCAAAAGCGAAAGTGATGAAACTAAAGGCAACAACGAAACTTCATCATTGAAAAACTTGAATTGGAGTTATTATAAGCTAATACAGTCACTCAAAAAGCGCTTGGTATTTTTTTTAAATATTTTAAGTATACATTTTTTTGCTCTTTTTTTATAAGAAAATTTTTTGCGTTTTAACCAAACGCATAAAAATCAAGGACGTTTACAACATCAATCAAAAATATTTCGTCTAAATTTGGAACTTTTTACTCTGAATTTTTAGAACCATTTTCGGTGTGCAGTTTTCTAGCTCATGGAATTGTAGTATAACCAACAATGTGCAGCTAAAAACTCCATTTGATTCAAAAAATATATTTGTCTTTTGCGTGTTAATTTTCACTTGACATTTATAAAAACTGGCGGTGATTTTATAATTTTTTTTTGTATATCGTGTAAATACAAGCCTGTCCATTTTTTCTTTTTTTTTAAAGAAACATTTGGAATGTTCAAATGTTCAAAAGCTCCTCAAGATTTCAGTAAAATGAGTTTTTAATGGAGCACGATTTGTTCGCGTTTTATCGATATACATACTGACATATGTATATATGTATGTATGTATGTATGTATGTATGTATGTATGTATGTATGTATGTATATATATAAAAAGTGTGCATTAAACATTCGAAAATTAATGCAATAAAGAAGACTACACTTTTGGAAATGAAATCATAATACAAAGATAACTACGTAAAATAAAGTGGGAACAAAATTTTATTCGTTTTTCAAATAAAATACTTTAACAAAATGTACCAAAATGAGGAAAAATTTACCTTTTTACCAACGCAAATTTTTTCTACCAATTTTGGTAATAATTTACCAAAGTGGCAACTCTGGTTGTGATACCTCTGGCCGAAGCCATTTGTTTCTTTCCCTCCCTTAGTAATTGAACCACCATGTGCGTTTTATGTAGCAAAAAAAGTCGAGGACGTTCGCCGAGTTCAAAATTTTCAACTTTTTACTCGAAATTATTAGAAGCCTTATCGACATATCCGTCATGTTGGATTTCGGTAACCTGCCACGTGATATTTTAAAGAGTCTGTAGTAGCTACAATTTTAGTTAAAAACAGTCCAACGTGATTGCTTTTTTTGGATTCTTACAAGCATTTTAATCTGTAATCTTGATGTTTTTCGGGTTTCTGGCCGCCATAAGGGTAGGAGTGGCCCTGCTGACGTGGAATGGGCCATATATGTATATGAATATAAGTCAAATTTAAAACAGAAACCTGAAGCAAATAGTTGATTTAAAACTTCGAACTATGTAGTTCGTTCTTTCAATTCAATTAACTAGTGCATTGATCTAACTAGCTCGTGAACTTCCCAACTCTACTGACAAGGTGAATTAAATTCGCCCTGATTGCTGAAATTAATGTATTTATAGTGTTGCTACTGCGAAATTGGAGAGTTGCAATTGTGACTAAAAAGTAAAATAAAATGAAAGTATTCTGCACTCTAAAAGCCGTGACAGACGGTAAAGATTATGCATATAATCTGGCACACATATGCCAGACGGCAGTAATACGGATAAACGAGCCGCAAGGTCGTGGGTTCGAGTCCCACGGCCAGTATAATTTTCATTTTTTTCGTTTTCATTCGTTTTTTTATAAGTTCTATATTTTTTAAGTTAAGTTAGTTGTTGTTGACTATTTAATAAACTCTAGAAATTTAAATTAACGAATAGTTAAATAAAAAATGTGATATAAAATAAAGCAAATGAAAATAAAGTAAACTAAAACTAAGCATATAAATCAAATAAAATAAAAAATATAAAATAAATAATAAAAACAAAAAAATTTTTCGCAATCGCTCCAACCAAGGATCGAACCTGGCAGCTGCAGGCTTGTAGCACGCAACTCTCACCACTCGGCTACCGCGGAAGCGAAACTCGCCCGCTTTGTTTGCTTAGGTTGCAAACAGAGTGGAAGCGAAGCTGAAGACGAAGCCGAAGACGAAAAACAGTGCAGTAGTAAACATATGAAAGTGATCACAGGGCAAGCGAAGACGAAGATGAAGACGTTGCGTAAGCGGTCAGCTTGAAACAGTGCAGTACTGTTTTCAAAGACGACTCGCTTGCTGTGATGAGTTGTTTACAATTTATTTAACTGTTTGCAATTGTGAAAATACGCGTTTTTCAAGAAATTGGCTAAATTTTTGGCAAAATGTAATCAAACGTATTAATTGGCATTCTTGTATATTCGAAAAATGTCTGTCCTTCTTGCCGTAACACATAGTACAAGTGGCGAAATTCTCCAAAAGTTGTCCTATACAAATTATTTCATGAATTGCTGTTTTTTCTTTGTTTTCTTTTGATTTTATCTAAAATAAAGGGTTTTATTTAGAAACAAATCTTCATATCATTCATCTTCCACTATGTACACTCGCCAGCTTGCCCGCAACGCAAGCAATTCGTCTTCGGCTTCGCTTCCACTCTGTTTGCAACCTTACTTGTACCAAAGGCAAAAGTTGGCCGTTTTTACCAGTGTTGTAATCGAAAATTCCCCGAATCCGAGTTAATTCCCAAACATTTCGTGCATTTGTTCGGCTGCTTATGCGCATTTTAAAGAGGAAAATGCATGAATCAAAGCAAATAAAGGCTGTTTATACAACTAATCGAGCCCGCTTGTCAACCGTATAAGTTCTTTAATGATCTAAAATTAAATAATCAAAATTCCTCGCAAAAGCAGCTAAATCCCCGATTCCCCGCAAATCGGGGAATTCCCCGCAAGTTGGCATCGCTGCGCTCCAACTTCGCATGTAAATTGTTAAGCTGAGATCACACGATTTGTACATTTGGCTAAAAATTTGTCAAATTCATAGACAAATCACGCTAAATTACATTTGTCATTTATCAGAAAAGCCAAATATTTGCCTTCTTATGGCAAATGAAAAACAACCTTGGTGGCCAAATCATGTGAACGCAATACTGCTACATAAGCCAAATAAAAATTACGCAAATGACCAAATATCTGATTTGCCACTTGATGACAAATGCCAGTGACAAATATACAAATATTGCCATTTCGTGCTTGTGAACCTTTGTATTTTCCAATTTTGGAAAAATTTTAATATTTAATAAAATATTCGTATCCGAAAACTACCGAAAAATATCACGTTATTTGAAAACAATAATTTTAAAGCATTTGCTCAAATTGAACATTTGAAAACATGTACATATACGTATTCGACAGTAACTGAGTGTGCAGAGAAGCGTGCAACTATTGTAAGCTTTCATGAGGTCCCAGGTTCTTATGCCGACAGACGAACATATTAAAAAGTATTTATAAAAGTATAATTAATTTCTGAGTATAATTAACTATGAAAAAGCATATGTGAGGTTCAGAATTAAAAATTTCAGAAAACTAACCGGAAAATTATTCGTTGCACAACCCTTCGTGGCACTTTTCTATTCACCTTTCTTTCAGTTTTCGGATCCCTTTCCGCAGTTTTTGCTGGCTATACACATATACATATATGCATATCGCCGTATAAAGTACAAAACCGCGTATCGTCAAAATCGCGTAACTGACCATTGCTGCCAAAAATTGGATTTGCTTACAGAAGCTGTTATCCATTCGTCCTGAAATATACTATCCAGAAATGCGATTGCTTTATAAAAAAGAGAACCGTTTTGAAATATGAGTGTTTTTACTATCTAGATAACAATTTATGCAACCTCACATAGGCGGCTTTGCATTTTGTTGATACGCGGTTTTGTACTTTAAACGACGATATCTATATATTAATACGCTAACATAAATTTTGTCTCCGTTCGTTTGGAGATTCTACCGAACCGATTTCAACACCAAGAACACCGTTGGAAAGGCATTTTTCCGTAGATGAGTTTTTATTGTTTCACAATTGGTTTAAAATTACGGCCAAAACCGTCGTTTAAACATTTTCGTGTTTGTGTATAGATGTTGCTGCAACCTGTTCAATTTGCCATGCTTCGCATGTTGTTTCACTTCACATTTGAAATTAAGCTTTGAAATAAAGATAAATATGAAGATGAAGAAATAAATGATAAGGATGAAGTCAAAAAAAAAGAAGGCAAAAGTGAAGATAAAGACGAAAATGGAGACAATGACAGATACATAACAATTAAGGTCAATGAAAGGGTAAGAACATTTCTTGAATTTATGAATTGAAACTTCTTTAGCGGCAGTTAGTTGGTTGGGAGTAAATTGTCAAATTCAAGGGCAATAAAGCACATGGAAATGGTTCTCAGCGGTTTAGCGGTTTGAGAATAAAAACAAAAACAAAGATGCCTAGAGGTACAGGCAAAAACGAAGATCAAAGTAAATTTAAACTTTTTAAGGTAAAGGTGAAGAGGAATATGCAAAAATAAAGATAAATATGAACAAAAAGGATGACAATGAAGATCGATATTGTTATCGATATAAAACTCGACATTTATATCGATATTATAATCGATATTGCTATAGATAAAATATTCGATATTGTTACCGATACTGTTATTGATTAAATAACTGTAATCGATATAATAATCAATATAATATTCGATTTTGTTATCGATACAATAATGGATATTTTTATGGGTATAATAATCGATTAAATAATTGATTTTGTTATCGATTTAGTCAATTATATTGTTAACGGTATGTACAATAATCGATACTGATGATTGTTATATTTATCGATGAATTAATCGATTTTACAATCGTTGTATTTTTCTATATGTTTATGTTCACATGATATGAAGAGACATCACATGATATTACATCACATAATATGATATCACATCACACGATATCACGTGACATGACATTATATGATATGACATCACATGATATGACATCGTATGACATGACATGGCATTACATGGCGTGGCATCACATGATATGACGTCATATGGTATGACATCATATGACATGACATCAGAGGATATGACAACACATGACATGACAACCTATCACATCACATAAAATCGCGTCACATCTTATCACGTCATCGCACCTCATCTCATCTACGTGAATAGAAAAAGAAAAGGATATAAGCAAAGATGTGAAAGATAAAAACAAAGATGAAGACCAAGGTAAAGTTACCCATTTCAAAACCAAAAACACCGTTGGAAAGGTAATTTTCTGTACATGAGGAGAGTTTTTATAGTTTCGAAATTGGTGGAAAATCGTCGTTTAAAAATGTCCATATTTGTGTAGGGTTGTTTTTGCAACCTGTTCAATTTAAGCTGTTTCGCATTTTGTTTTACTTCGTATTTGAAATTAAACTTTGAAATAAAGATAAATATGAAGATGAAGAAACAAGTGATAACGATGAAGACAAAAAAAGGCAAAAGTGAAGATAAAGACGAAAATTGAGATAAAGGCGAAAATGGAGACAATGAGAAATACATAAGAATTAGGTTAAAAGAGCGGAATCGAAATAAAATCAGCCATAAAGGTTACTGAAATTTATCGAATCATCGAAGTTTATAATTATCGAAATTTATCCATGCTTATTAAGTTATCGCAACGTATCGAATTATTCAAACTGATCAATGTTTACTGAGTTGTCGAAATTTATAGACACAGAAACTTAGTTGTCCAAATTTACAGATAGTTATCGAGCTATAAAAGTGTGTGGGATTAACGAAATTTGTCAAGCTAAAGAAATGTATCAAGTTATCGATATTTAGTGAATTAGCATTATTTATAGACTTAACGAAATTTATCGAGGTGTCGTAATGCATGGAGTTCTTTCACCTTAGAGAGTTATTGATAATTATTGATCTACTGAAATTGGTTGGTTCAACGAAGCGAAGTTTATGGAATTTTCAAAATATATCGATTCATCCAAATTTCAAGGTTATATAAGCTTATCGATTTATCACTGCTTATCGAATTTAATCGTCTTAACAGAGTGTGACGAGTTACCAAAATGTTTAGATAGTTTTCGAAAAATGTGGAGCTGTCAAGGTAAAAATTGATGAAGGTATCCAAAGAATTTACATTTTTGAGTTATCGAAATTCATCGAGGCCTCGAATTTCACAGTTATCGAAATTGGTCGAGTTAAAGAATTTTGCTGAGTTATCGAATTTTAGTGTTCTTGAAATTCATCGAACTATCGATATGTATCAAATCATTGAAATTTATCGATCCAAAGACCTTCTCAGATAAAATAAAATTTAGTTACGTTTTAGCAGAAGCTTTTCCGGTTAGTTGATTTGTACCGTATAAGTTTTGCTTCGTGTTAAGTTAGAACACCTCACCAAGGCTTCTAAAACTAGAAAAACTGTCAAATTTCGACAGTAACTGGCACTCTAGTACAGATTATTAAAGACGATCTAAATTACACTGTGTGACAAAAAAAAATTATACAGTTTTTTCGAGGTTAACACTTGTTGCAGGTCTACTCAAGCAGTAAAATCTGCATACTCAGAATTTTAAATACACTCTCAAAATCTGGGCTTAAGGTCAAAAACCGCGTTTTTCAAAGGGTGACGCACAGGTATACTTGCTCGTAACTTTATTTCTGTTTACCCGGTGAAAAATACGTATATATGTATGTGATTCAGATAAGACATTTCGCTGCTTACAACAATGTTTAAATTTATAATTTATCTTAAGAAATGGCAAAGGAATCAGTGATCGGACATAGAAAAAATTTGTATGGTGGAATATGGAAAAAAATGCGGTACATTTCAAAAAAATGTGGTAGATCTCAGGTTTAGGATCAAACTTTGTACAAAAATTTAAAAAAAATCTGCAAAGTTTTACCTAAATTGCAAACATTTTAATTAGAATCTAAAATAAAATTAGTTTAAGTATAATAAAGTGCAAGATTGAAGTTGATAAAAATTGCTTTGAGTTTTGGCAATTTTTTTCCTTGACAGTTTCGAACATATTTTGAAAGATTTCTGCAACCTTGCGGAGTGCTGCCAGCTTTCCTTTTTATCACATCACGATGTAGCGAACAAATGTGGCTCATTCCAGAAATGCTACTTGGGATTTGCCGATTTTGACAATTCTCAAGTAAAAGCAAACAACGCTTTAGAAATTTGAGATGCACTGAAATTTGCTAATCCTTTCACAAAAATCGTCGGTTTTTATCATTTTCGCTATTAATTCTTTTTATAAATGATATATTTTGCAATTTAACACAATAAAACCACGTTTGATGTCGAAAAATTGAATATTGAGAAAATTTACTCTTTTTCAGTTTCTTTTATCCTCCCATTCTGCTTGTTGTTAGTGTTTAGTGTTGGAAAATTTTTGCTCTTAAAATTAAGAAAATTATGTTGAGCAAAAATAAGACTACTCAAAACGCGAATATGTGGTAGATTTCAGACCTTGTGTGGTAGATGTTGTAGATGCTCAAAAAAGTGGCAGATGTGGCAGTGAGTGGCACTGAAAGGAATCTTACAGAGTATATGCAAACTTTTAATTTTTAACATTTTTTCATTTTAAATTACGACTTGTCCGATTATTTTTTACTAGTATACATTCATAGGCTACCCATCGAATTTTTATTTATTTTTTTATTTCATGGACCTAACCCCAAATTTCCTTCCTTTTATGAGAAATATTATTGCCTATTTTTATAAGTTTTTTAAAAATCATTTGAAGTTCGCGACTTCTCATTTTAGGTCAGAAAATATGATTTTGTAGATTTATCAGTTTGATTGTACTACATATTTTGTAATTGTTGAAATAAGGAATCGTCAAAACTTAAAAAAATAATAAAATATAATTTTTTTTATTTGCTCAATGAAAATCCCGACAATCCAAGTATGACTGTTGAACAAATTCAGGTTAGCAAAAGTTAGGTCGATTCTGAGAGTGAGGGGTGAAAGTAGAGGCTAAATTAGAAGACCCGTATCGCGGCGTTTGTTTATGTTAGTTCGATTTTTTTTTTAAGCAACCTTCGAACTTTGCAGTCAGATGCTGATTTTCAGCATATTGTTTATATGGTTTTTTGGCATTGCATTAGAGAGAGCAATGATGTTGATCCACAGCCGCCTGCTAAACGGCAACTGGCCAAATCATTAATTTAATTTATTTAATTTTTTTACTTAAAACTTTTCATAACTAACATTTCAAAATTATATTTTTTCCATATTTTTATAATTTCTTTTTCAATGTTTCTTCAAAACCAACACTGAAAAAATTGGTACATAAGAAATGAGAAGTAAATTAATATTAAGCTGGAAAACGCAAGTTTTGTATTATGATGGTTTTCTTTTCAAATGAAATTTATTGAAGAAACTGAGAAGCATATTATAGATTAAACAGAAAGCGAAAAAGACTTAGTTTTGTGGAAAATATGTTCAAAAAGCATGAAAAAAAATTTCCAACATTTTGCTTCATAAGCACAAAAAAATTTTCTAAATCAATTTTTTTTTAATTTTAATTGTTGCAAAGGTCTCTAGCAATAATTTGGCTTTAACAGATTGAAAAAATATCAATTAGTCGACGAGTTATAGCCAAAAAACCATATAAACAATATGCTGAAAATCGGCATTTGACTGCAAAGTTCGAAGGTCGATAAAAAAAAATTCGAACTAACATAAACAAACGCCGCGATACGGGTCTTCTAATTTAGCCTCTATTTTCACCCCTCACTCACAGAATCGACCTAACTTTTGCTAGCCTGAATTTGTTCCATAGTGTTATTATACATCGTTTTAAAGGCCTATAAATCCTCTTCTCACAACATGTTCGATCTTTAAAATTTAATGAAAAATAGTCACTCAAAACTGATAGATATACAAAACCGCGTTTTCTAGCTTAAATTGAAATGAAATGAAAGGTATATTTAACATTTTTGTTTTTTAGTTTTTTGAGGTGCTACCCTCTGAAATTTTTATATATAAGGAGAAAATATTTATCATTTAATATAGACTCAATTGACCCAGATTAACCCATGTCACAAACGTGTTGGAATAATGAACCATGTATCGTGGTTCTGTGCGTTATTATCTACTTACTCGTATATGTAAAAAGTCCTAAATATACATACATATTTTAAAGGAACGAAATCAAACGTATTTTTAACCGACTTCACAAAAAGGCGAAGGCTATCAATTATCAATCCGTCGGAATATTTTTTTTACGTATTTTGCCGGATTACTTTGGACCACGTTAACCGATTTCTAATAATAATAATAGATTGGCGCTTACACATATGTTAGCGTTTGGCCGAGCTTCTCCTCCAACTTGTGGCGTGCGCCTTGATGTCGTCACACAAAACGAAGGGACCTACAGTTTTACGCCGACTCCGAACGGCTATTGTATTTTTATGAGAAGCTGTTTTTCGTGGCAGAAATACACTCGGAGGTTTGCATTGGCTGCCGAGGGACGACCGCTGTTAAGAAAAAACCTTTTTCCATATTTTTTGCGATGTTGCTTTGACCAGGGCTTGAACCCAGGTGCTGATGACTGAAAGCGCGCGCTGCTTACCACTACACCACAGCGGCCGACCGATTTCTATAATTCTTTTTTTAAAGGAAAGGTGTTACCCCACAAGTGGTCCAATACTAATTTGGTTTAAATCCGATCATTGGATCATGAAGAAATTAACGATAATCTTACATTTGTATATGAGAATTGAAGTCGGTTTTGTTTTTTGCTTAACAATTAGTTATCCATTTATTTATGAATGATGGGGTGAACAGAAATAATTTTGTTTTGCATCATGCTATGTTTTATACAATAGTAACCGTGCAAAGGCCGCTAATAATTTGGCAAGCCAAAGGCAGCACTGACGCAAAGTGATACTGTCATTATCTCAACTTCGACCCATTTGTGGCACGGGTTAGACTAGATTAATTGAGCCAAAATGGTTAGGGAATTACTTTTTCAATAAAGGTAACCATTTTAAGGGGTAGCACCCGCAAATTTCCGATTTTCAAAAATAAGGGCCACTTTAATGTACATATATAAGAACGAAGCCGTAAGCAGGTTTGTTTTTAATTAGCTATAAATTTTGAAAATCAATTACGGTTTGGCTGAGGCATTCGACATTGACCAATATGTTCTGCACTTTTTCTAGTACTAAAAATTAAGTGAGATATCACATTACGGGATAAATTTTATTCATGGTTTGATGGGTTTTGCATATATATTTATATACTATGGAACAAAATAGCCGGACAAGACGTCATTTAAAATAAAAAAAATTAAAACTTTTCGAATATTCTGTAATATTGCTCCACCATTTCTCAAGACAAATTAACCATTTATATATGGTTGTAAACAACGAAATGTTTTCTCTTAAATGGCTAATGTAAGTATTTTTCATCGGGCAAACAGAAATAAAGTTACGAGAAAGTATAGGCTTCAACCTATGAAAAACGCATTTTTTACCTTCAGCCCAGATTTTGAGGGTGTATTCAAAATTCCGAGTAGCTGTGCAAAAGTATGGTTGACACCGGATCAGCTGTTTAAGTATTTATGACCAAATGGTTAAATCGTGTGAATGAATGTGTACAATATTTGTCACTTTACTGCTGTGCACAAATGTGTGCCAAACCATTTGGATCTTTGGCAGCTAAATCGTCTGATCGCAAAACAAATCATTTGTACATCGCTACNTGGCAAGCCAAAGGCAGCACTGACGCAAAGTGATACTGTCATTATCTCAACTTCGACCCATTTGTGGCACGGGTTAGACTAGATTAATTGAGCCAAAATGGTTAGGGAATTACTTTTTCAATAAAGGTAACCATTTTAAGGGGTAGCACCCGCAAATTTCCGATTTTCAAAAATAAGGGCCACTTTAATGTACATATATAAGAACGAAGCCGTAAGCAGGTTTGTTTTTAATTAGCTATAAATTTTGAAAATCAATTACGGTTTGGCTGAGGCATTCGACATTGACCAATATGTTCTGCACTTTTTCTAGTACTAAAAATTAAGTGAGATATCACATTACGGGATAAATTTTATTCATGGTTTGATGGGTTTTGCATATATATTTATATACTATGGAACAAAATAGCCGGACAAGACGTCATTTAAAATAAAAAAAATTAAAACTTTTCGAATATTCTGTAATATTGCTCCACCATTTCTCAAGACAAATTAACCATTTATATATGGTTGTAAACAACGAAATGTTTTCTCTTAAATGGCTAATGTAAGTATTTTTCATCGGGCAAACAGAAATAAAGTTACGAGAAAGTATAGGCTTCAACCTATGAAAAACGCATTTTTTACCTTCAGCCCAGATTTTGAGGGTGTATTCAAAATTCCGAGTAGCTGTGCAAAAGTATGGTTGACACCGGATCAGCTGTTTAAGTATTTATGACCAAATGGTTAAATCGTGTGAATGAATGTGTACAATATTTGTCACTTTACTGCTGTGCACAAATGTGTGCCAAACCATTTGGATCTTTGGCAGCTAAATCGTCTGATCGCAAAACAAATCATTTGTACATCGCTACCCAAATGCGCAAATGTGGACAAATCTAAATTTGGCATTTTGTGTACAAATGTACAAATCGTGTGGTCCCTGCTTTAGAGAAACTTCCATTCAAAACATACGGAGATTGTCTATGTAAACATCCGGGGAAAACATAAGCGCCGTGAGAATGAGAGCGTCCACTACACGAAAAGTTTAACAGCGGTACTGCTGTTAGCCGCAGCCCAACGTCTACGCTGTCAGCAGCAGCCAACGACGACGCTGTAAGCTGAAACCCAACATCAACGTCAGCATCGCAGCGGCGCAGTCGAGCGGAGTAGCAAATATAAGGTGTGTACTAGAGTGGTTGAAATTTTTTTTTTTTGAAATTCATAAACGCTGCCTCAAATTATTGTTATTTGTGATAATCAAAGAAAGACGTATTTTTTTTTATTTTGAAAAAAAGTTTTTTAGAGGCCGCGCTGGTTTTTTTTTATAAAAACCCTGATGTTCGCAATTTTTTTTATTTTCTTGACATGTCAAAATTCAGGTAAAAATTTAGTTTTTATATATAATTACTCTGGTATTATTGGGGAACGTTCCCTTAATTGCATATCTGTCTTGGGTAGTTAGAATGGGCCTAATGCCCGAAAATATGCTCTCGAAAAGAGCCTAGTAAAATTGAAACATTGATACTGAACGATTTACGCNTGGCCGAAAATTTCTAAAATCGGACAATAACCACGCCCACATCCCATATAACGGTAATTTCGAGAAATACAAAATCTTCGATAAATCAGTAAATATTGAAGCTAATTTATTCAAAATTGATGGTTGCAACAATTCTTTACCAAGAAATACGTTTATGATAAAATTTTGGAAAATGGGCGTGGCACCGCCCACTTATGATCACATATATGTATATCGGTAACCGTTCTACCAGTTTGTACCAAACTCGGTATTTATATTGTGCTTGCCACATAAAAGCAAAACGTTGAAAATTATTGAAATCGGACTAAAATTACGGCCGCTTTTCATACAACGGTAAATTTCAGAAATGCTTGAAACTGCAATATTTCGAAATTTAAGGACGCCAATTTACTCAAAATTGATATACCCCGGCTTACCATCTAGCGGTAGCTTTCGGAAAGGTAAAAAAACATATATTTAATACTTGCGCCGGGTATTTAATGTTCGGCTCCAACCGAACTTAGACTTTCTTACTTGTTTTCTTTTTAACTATTGGATTTGTTCGAAAACCGGCACTCGAGAGTTTTTGGGTTCGCCGATTACGATTCTGAAGTCAATTTTATTAAATTCAAAATGGCGGATCCAATATGGCGATCAAATAAAAAAAAATTACTAAAATTAAAACGTTGATACTGAACGTGTTATGCATTGTCAAGGGTTGAAACTCGTTTCCAGTGGGTTTCTGGGTTTGCTGATAACGAATCTGTTTTCAGATTTTCACAATTCAAAATGGTGGATCCAAAGTGGCGACCAACTTTAAAAAAAAAATATTGGATTTGTTTGAAACTCTTAACCGCCATTTTGAATTTTGGAAATATGACAACAAATTCATAATCAGCAACCCCAGAAACCCCCTGGAAAGTACTTTCAACCCTTGAAAATGCTTAAAACGTTCAGTATCAACGTTTTAATTTTAGTAATTTTTTTTTAATTTGATCGCCATATTGGATCCGCCATTTCGAATTTAAAAAAATTGACTTCAGATTCGTAATCGGCGACCTCAAAAACTCCCGAGTGCCGGTTTTCAAGCAAATCCAATAATTTTTTTTAAAAATTAATCGCCATTTTGGATCCGCCATTTTGAATTTTGAAAAACTGACTTCAGATTCCTAATTAGCAACCCCAAAAAACTCCTGGTAACATGTTCCAACCCATGACAACGCGTAAATCGTTCAGTATCAACGTTTTAATTTTACTAATGTCTTTTCGAGAGAATATTTTCGGAAACTAGTCCCATTCTAACTGTTCAAGACAGGTGTGTAATTAAGGGAATATTCCCCAATAATACCAAAGTAATTATATGTAAAAACCACATTTTGAGCTGCATTTTAACATGTCACAAAAATTAAATAATTAAGAACATCAGCGTTTTTATAAAAGACCGACCAGCGAGACCTCTAAAAAAACGTTTTTTTCAAAATGAAAAATATGTGTCTCCTTTTTCATCACAAATAACAATATTCTGATGTAGCGTTTATGAATTTCCAAAAAGAGTGGTTTTATGAACCACTATAGTGTGCACTCGTATAGAGAGGACAAAATTATCCAGCAGAAAAAATTCTGAGAATTTAGCAAAGACAAATTCTGAGAAATTACAAGAGTCAAAATATCCACAGAAGTACGAGAACGCAAAATTTCGAAACAGCTGATCACTTCCACAGTTGCCACTGGTGGGTCATTTGTCAATTTATTTTCTGCTTGGTACATTTTCCCCGATTTGGCATTTTATACAATTGCATACTTTTGGAATCGAAAAACCTTTTTAAAATAAAATTAATTATATCGGAATGAATGAAATATTTTTCTCAAAAAAATAGAACATCTTCCAAACACCCACCCTTGAACCAAAAAAAAAAATTAGTAGATATCTACAAATGTACATTTATGTAGATGGTACAAATGCACATTTAAAATTATAAAAGTCTCAACAATCAACCTACCAAAATTGACAACTTCGGCCAACACAATTTTAGCTTGATGCATTTTTATCTATTTTGGTATATTTAAAGGACAATTATGGTACAAACGAAAAATGACACACGGCAACCATAGTCAGCACACACTAAAGTAAACAAACTGGAGATTAATAGTAAACTTATTAAAAATAAACTCAACAAATCTTATGCTTAATACCTTTACTCTCATTTTCGTTGTATATTAGCATTAATAATAAAATTTGCCATCAATAACACTGTGAGACAAATGGTAGGGGTCAGTGATCGGGAAGGGTTCAAACTACCGGGGAAAGTTATATCGGTAAAAAAGAAGTTATACGTGTCCCGGCGTTTCGCTAGGTCACATCTAGGAATCGAGATATATATATAACTATCATATAACGGAAATTGTCACCTTTGGTGGTCTTTTTTTGACATAACTCGAGAACCACTAGTCCGATTTTGCTCAAACAAATTTAAAAAAATTAAAAATTACAATTCCTTTAATCTGTTCATATAACGTTTTTCTATATAATCATATAATCAAATGCTAAGAAAAACCTTTTTCTATATTTTTTTTTGTGATGTTGCTTTGACCAGGGCTTGAGCCCAGGTTCTGACGAGTGGAAGCGCGCACTGCTTACCACTACACCACAGCGGCCATATATGTATAGATAATTAACCGTTTCACATTTTCTACCCAGCATCTCTTTCGCTTTTCGATTTTCCAAGCCAACATTTACCGTGTAATAGACATTTTAATTTCAAATAAGCGCCAGGAGCGACTAATGAGATGGGCGTTGGTTGCATCAAATTATGCTCAACATAAAGTCCACGAGAATAAACACAAAGGCAAATCGAAATAATGGCAACGCTGGGGGAGATTCATGGTGGTAGTAACCATGCCGACCGGAGGCTAAATAATTCTCCTCGCTGTCATTGCCAGGATTACGATAATGAGCACGAAACAAAATAAGCAATACACAAAAATAATAGAATGTAATACTGATGAAAACAAGATTACTATGAACCATGAAAACTTCTCATTTTCCGGCATTTTAGTTTAGCGTGTTGACGGCATCAAGAAATAATACCTCATTATAAAAATTAATGGTAGAAAAAACTTGCATATAGAACCAAATGAACTGGTGGGGGAAGATAAGGCCGTTTTTAGTGTTTTGCGCTTGTACTTTATTTGGACTATTTTTTTAATGGAAAATCGTATACAGTCAATATTCTATATTGCGATACAACTAATAGAATGTTGCCTTTTCGCTCTGCGGGTGCGTTCAGAAATGTATCAAGCCAAAGCCAGTCTCTGTTATTTCTAAACTATAATTGATGGAAATGTCAAATATGCGCAACCACGGTTAAAAGCCGAATTTGAACTTAGTTGTGTAAATAAGACATTTCCATCAATAATAGTTTAGAAATAAAAGATACTGATGCTTTGGCTTGATGCATTTCTGAACGCACCCTGCATTTCATTGCTTTATATGTATTTTGTTCTCTTTATAACGAATTTCCATTATATAGTTTTGCAGCATTAACTTGACAGTTGAATCATTTTCAATCTTCATATTTTGAAAATGACAATTATAAATGATAATTCTTGTTAAGTATTGCTGCGACACTGGAAAAGTGTTGCACTTGTGTATCACTTTTATTCTTTCAAATATTCAAGCAATTAATATCAATAACAGCATTTCTATTAAAATTAGGTCAGATCCCGTATGCAGTCCCAACTTACCAATTTTACCGGATTTTACCAGATGCACTATGGCTCCTCTGCCGCAAAAGCGTTGCAAAACTCAAAAATTGCATGAAAGCGCTCGATAAAGCGAATATATGTACGCATCTAATAGAAAATTTTCCAGGGATTACGAAAATACATATAACTTTCATTAAACAGTAATTAGTAGTTTAGGAGGTAGAGCCGCTCAGAGTTGACAATTTTTCCACATGGAGAGAAATGTGCATTTATTGCTCTTTTTTGTCACATTTAAGATTGTGTTGTCTGTAAATAAAGCGACCAGTTGCTAGTTTTCAGTACTTTAGCGGAAGGTACTTAAATTTAATTTTTTTTAATAGTGAAAGTGCTAATTCATTCATTTATTTCGCTTCAGGCAATAGTACAATAAGATTTAATCTTTTATAGTGCAACAATGATTAAAGTAAAGATAATACTTATCTTATTATTATTTATTTATTAATATTATAAATGTGAAAGTTTGTATGTTTGGATGTTTGGGAAATCATCACGCGGAAACGACTGAACGGATTTGCATGAAATTATGTACACAGATAGCTTATGGGCCAGATTGGTTAATAGGCTGTTCTTTTAAGAGTTGCCACCTGTTAAAAAGTTTAATTTATTTAATATGCGGGAACGACTGAATGGATTTGCATGAAATTTTTTACACAGATAGCTTATGGGCCAGATTGGTTAATAGGCTGTTCTTTTAAGAGTTGCCACCTGCTAAAAAGTTTAATTTATTTAATATGCGGGAACGACTGAATGGATTTGCATGAAATTTTTTACACAGATAGCTTATGGGCCAGGTTGGTTAATCGGCTATTTTTTTTAAGAGTTGCCACCTGCTAAAAAGTTTAATTTATTTAATATTCGGGAACGACTGAATGGATTTGCATGAAAATTTGCACACAGATAGCTTATGACCTAGATTGAAAAATAGGCTACTTTTCTTAAGAGTTGCCACCTGTTAAAAAAGTTTCGTTACATTAATACGCAGAAACGACTGAATGGATTTGCATTAAATTTTGCAAGAAGATAGCTTATGATCTACAGTGGAAAATAGGCTAATTTTTTGGAAGAGTTGTCACCTGTTAAAAAAGTTTTATTAAATTAATACGCGGAAACGACTAAACGGATTTGCATAAAATTATGCACACAGATTGCCTATGAACTAGGCTACTTTTCTTAAGAGTTGCCACCTGTTAAAAAAGTTTCGTTACATTAATACGCAGAAACGACTGAATGGATTTGCATTAAATTTTGCAAGAAGATAGCTTATGATCTACAGTGGAAAATAGGCTAATTTTTTGGAAGAGTTGTCACCTGTTAAAAAAGTTTTATTAAATTAATACGCGGAAACGACTAAACGGATTTGCATAAAATTATGCACACAGATTGCCTATGAACTAGGCTACTTTTCTTAAGAGTTGCCATCTGTTAGAAATGTTTAATTTAATTAATACGCGGAAATGAGTGAACTGATTTGCATAAAAGGTTTCACACAGATAGCTTATGAGCTAGGTTGAAAAATAGGCTACTTTTTTTTAACAGTTACCGCCTGCCAAAAAAGTTTAATTAAATTAATACGCGGAAAAGTCTGAACGGATTTGCTTGAAATTTTGCAAGCAGATAGCTTATGACCTACAGTGAAAAATAGGCTATTTTTTTTGGAAGAGTTGCTACCTGTTAAAAAGATTTAATTAAATTAATACGCGGAAACGACTGAACAGATTTGCATGATATTTCGCACAGAGATATCTTATGACCTATGGAAAATAGTCTACTATTTTAAGAGTTATCACGTATTAGTAAAGTTTAATTAAATGTAATGGAGTGCAATGGGGTATAGTCATTGCGCTGGGTATTCTGTTACAGTTGCATGGCTATACTCAATCCCGACTCTTGCATCCTCGTTCGCGCACTCTGGGCAACGTGAGAGATGCGGTAACCAATCCGAGTGGAGCCTTGGGTCACGGCAGAAAGAGAGGGAGCTTCGGTGGGGCCACTCTGACTTATTCGGTTTAAGGGCTCACTGAAGTCTGCAGCGTCTGTTCACCAGTAGGTGCGGCTGCAAGCGGGTGTCTGCTTGGAGCAAGCGGCTCGCTATATAAACGTGTATTT
>NW_016159218.1:76079-93324 GCF_001687245.7 Rhagoletis zephyria
AAATGACTGAACTGATTTGCATGAAAGTTTGCACACAGATAGCTTATGACCTAGACTGGAAAATAGGCTACTTTTTTAAGAATTGTAACCTGTTTGAAAAGAAATTTTGCTCAAAGATGGTTTATGACCAGGATTGAAAGATAGGCTACTTCCTTAACCGGTTTTCCGATCAGAATGAAATTAAGTACGCTTCCTACGGATTTCGGAAGGATGGTCTTAGACTGAAAGTAAGTCCGATAACTCAAGGCCCCTCCCACACAAATTAGAATTTTCATATTACATACATATCTCTGGAAGTATGTGTGGGAGAGAACTGAAACTTGGTATAGTGATATGTATGTGAAATCAATCTGATTACAGTTAATCATGATTAATTTTAATCCGACTAAACCGTTAATAGTAACCGCGATTAAAAAATTAATTTTTAATCATTAACTCTTAATTTGATCAATTAGGTTTGGTGATTAAGTTGTGCTGGAATTTCCCTGTGTACACAAAGCAAGTTAATCCGGTATGGCTAAGTCGGGTTTCCTCATCAATCTAAGCAATTGGTGCATTTTCTTTAAGATAGGTATATACCAACAAATGTTTTACAAACTAGGTTTGTAAAAGTTCCCAGTTTATGTATTACTAATAACAATAATTGTAATTTTTTTAATATTATGTTCTTTTTATAAGCGTTAAACACAAAATAATTACTATAACTGGTGTTTGGTTTCAAACTCGGACAAANCCTGTGCACACAAAGCAAGTTAATCCGGTATGGCTAAGTCGGGTTTCCTCATCAATCTAAGCAATTGGTGCATTTTCTTTAAGATAGGTATATACCAACAAATGTTTTACAAACTAGGTTTGTAAAAGTTCCCAGTTTATGTATTACTAATAACAATAATTGTAATTTTTTTAATATTATGTTCTTTTTATAAGCGTTAAACACAAAATAATTACTATAACTGGTGTTTGGTTTCAAACTCGGACAAACTAGACAAATTAATCGNTATACCAACAAACGTTTTACAAACTAGGTTTGTAAAAGTTCCCAGTTTATGTATTACTAATAACAATAATTGTAATTTTTTTAATATTATGTTCTTTTTATAAGCGTTAAACACAAAATAATTACTATAACTGGTGTTTNGTGCTTTTTATAAGCGTAAAACACAAAATAATTACTATAACTGGTGTTTGGTTTCAAACTCGGACAAACTAGACAAATTAATCAGATTTTATTTTTAATTGGATTAACGATTAATGTTTTAAATTAATTAAACGTAATCGCAGCCAGCGATTAGCGATTAAAAAAATGTTATCATTAATCGTACAGTTGATTACGACTAATTAACTTTAATCGTCAAACGCGATTAATATTTTAACCTTTAATCAGATTAACAGTTTGCAAACACTGTGTGAAATCATGTTCATATTCACGGAGAAAAATGGACGTTTTTGGAAAAGAGGCGTAGCACCTCCCATACTGACTGAAAGTTTCATATTGCATATCTCTTCAAATGTTTGGGGTAAAGCACTCAAGCTTGGTATGGAAATGCATATGTATGTATGTATGTGAAACTAATACCATACTCATGGAGAAAAATGAGAGTTATTGGAAAAGGTGGTGTGGCAACTCCCATGCAAATTGATTTTTCTATGCTGCATATCTCTGGAGGTGTTTATTGCAGAGGACTGGAACTTGGCACCGAGATGTGTATACAAAATTAATTCCATACTCATAGAGAAGAATTTGTGTTATTCGAAAAGGGGACATGGTACCTCCCGTACAAATTTACTGTTTTATACTGCATATCTCCAGAGATGTTCATGGTAGAGTACTGGGACTTGGTACTGGGGTATGTAAAATCAATTCTAAATTCATGGAAGAAGATTAGGGTTATAAGAAAAATGGGCGTGGCACTTCCTGTACAAATTGACTTTTTCTTGCCACATATCCCTGGAAGTGTTTGTGGAAGACAGAATAAATTTCATTAAATGGAAAAGGGAGAGCCGGGTTCGGCCTTATAATCTAAAGCTCTCTTGAGGCATTTGCTACAGTAATGAGAAGTGGCATTTTATCAAGGTTACAAAATTTGAGTTGGAAATATTAGAACCCGCTGTGGCACCACTAAGAAGGTTACACGTTCACGCGTCGTACACCCGGAACCATTTTAAGGTGAACTTAGAGGGATTGATATCTTTCGTATGCCTAGCGCGCAGATGAGATTTTATAATTTCATAGTTCTAAACGGCCTAGATACCTTAACTCGCTTAAAAAATAGCGAACTATAACGAAATGGGCACAGAAATAAAATAAAATTATTGNGAGAAAAATTTGCGTTATTCGAAAAGGGGACATGGGTCCTCCCGTACAAATTTACTGTTTTATACTGCTTATCTCTACACCTGCTTATCTGAACACCTCGTTCATGGTAGAGTCCTGGGACTTGGTACTGGGGTATGTAAAATCAATTCTAAATTCATGAAAAAAGATTAGGGTTATAAGAAAAAGGGGCGTGGCACTTCCAGTACAAATTTACTTTTTCTTGCCACATATCCTTGGAAGTGTTTGTGGAAGAATACTGGAACTTGGTATGGAGTTGTGTATACAAAATGTGTCAATTGTTCATGGAAAAAATGTGAGTTATTAAAAAAGGAGGCATGTTGCCTCCCATACATACTAAAAACTTCTTAATACGTATCTCTGGAAGGATAGAAAATCTCTCTAAGTATTTTAAATTTGTTATGGAGTTTTATTTTATAAGTTCCGTACCGACAGAATAAATTTCATTTCGGCCTTATAATCTAAAGCTCTCTTGAGGCATTTGCTACAGTAATGAGAAGTGGCATTTTATCAAGGTTACAAAATTTGAGTTGGAAATATTAGAACCCGCTGTGGCACCACTAAGAAGGTTACACGTTCACGCGTCGTACACCCGGAACCATTTTAAGGTGAACTTAGAGGGATTGATATCTTTCGTATGCCTAGCGCGCAGATGAGATTTTATAATTTCATAGTTCTAAACGGCCTAGATACCTTAACTCGCTTAAAAAATAGCGAACTATAACGAAATGGGCACAGAAATAAAATAAAATTATTGTTCATATTTGTATAAAAGCGCGGGGTGAAACCCGCGGGTATAAGCTAGTTATTAAATAAAGTATCATTTTTATGAGAAGACCTGGAGTCAAGCTTGCTGTATACCAACTCAGAATAGGTAATAATAGGCAAAATTAATTGACGCGCAAGCTGTTGTTTGCTAAGAAATGGAGTAAATGGTGCAGACTGCCTTAAATTTCTTAGAGTACAATATACTTTGCCCACGATGGAGTTAATGTAATCGACACAGGTGAGGTTAGAATTAATTAAAAACCCAGATTGGTTATTTTTTCGACTAATAAAAGAGAAGTCGTACCAAGGCAAACTGGTGGAATGCAGCTAAAACTGTATTTCTTCTTGTAGACAGGAAGAACATACGACTTCACCGGGTTAAGACAGAGGACGTTTTGAGTGGCCCTTCGCGAAACAGAAGACAAGTCCTGATTTGGGTTTGCAGTAATTCTATCTATATCCTGGAATGGACGAGATAAGTATATCTGGATCATCTGCTTATGCATGAGCATTTACATATCATAAAGTCAAGAAAATATCATTAACGAAAGAGCTAAATAGCAACGGACCCAAAATGGATCCTTGGGGAAGGCCACAGCTCACAGACTTTGTCTGTGAGGATACTGAGCCAATCTTCACACGCTGGGTTCTGCCTGATAAATAAATTTTCATGACGGACAGTGCATTTTTGCCAAAGCCGAAGTAGTATGTGAGCTTTGAGCAGAGCAATGTATGATCAACGGAGTCAAATGCTTTGGAGAAGTCTAGTAAACACAGTAGGGATATTTCACCTTTGTCATAAGAAATTCGTAAGTCGTCTAAAATTTTAACCATTGCGGTAGCACATCCATGCCCAGCTCTAAAGCCTGACTGGAAAGGGGTAAGCAAATGATTTTCCGACGCATGATAGGAGATTTGTTCAAACATAAGGGACTCAAATACTTTTGATAAAGCAGATAAAACACTTATAGGATGAAAATCAGAAGGAGAACATGCACGTTTATTCTTGGCGACATGGAAAACAGAGGCAACCTTCCAAAGGTTTGGGAAATATGATGTAGTGATGCAGTGATTGATAATGTGAGTCAGAGGACTTAAAATATAAGGCATAGCTAACTTTACACATCGAATGGGTATACCATCCTCACCGACTGCATTAGATTTTCAGTATGCATCTAGCCACATAACATTCTGTAACGGTTGAAAATTCATACGGTATGCCAAGGTATGAAGCGGAAGTACACGGAACAAATTGAGACACGCCACCATTTGACATAGCACTGCGCGGTTAAGTTCCTGTCAATTTTGACATATACAGCACCGCGCAGCGTAAATACCGATGCCAGCTTCCCCTCTCTCCTTAATGATATAGCCTCCTGCAATGTTTTCCTGGTATCGGCAGCCATGCTCTCAAATACTGAAAATTTTCCCTCAAGGCCAACAGCAGTAAGAGAAATTATAGACTTTGTTCGCTTTCTGTAATCACTAAAAGCACGAAGAGTTTGGTTGCGATCAAGCGGGGAAAAAAATTGTATTACAACTGCGCTGTTAGGGATGTTGTTGGACGGCTTAGTGCGGGAAATATCCCGTACTTGGGGAATAAGAAACTCGATTGATAGACATCAAGGTAGCCAACTCATTTTTGAGAATTCCCCGATTTCGAAAATAAAATTCCCCGAACTTGCCCGAAATTTCGTACAATTCCCCACCCACAGATATGTATCTCCTTATTTACAAAACAAATTATATGCAATTTGATATATTTCTGGTCTTTCTGTTTATTTTATTTTTAAATGTAATTCATCTACATATGTATTCATAAACCAAACCAAACGTTTATAAATAAAGAATAAATAATGTATATTTAAAATTTACATACATACATACAAAAAATTAGTCGACCCGAAGTCTGACCAGTTTTCACAATTATTATTTTTTGTTTTTTTTTTGTTATTTAATTTGAGTTATTTTTTTTAATATGGTTCATTCTTTAACAAAACCTGTATTATAGCAAGTTTCAAACTTGGTGCAATATTTAAAAAAAAATTAAAAACTTTGCTAAAAATTTCGAGTTTCTTAATTTGATTTTCTAGAAAGATTTATTAAAGCTTTGTAGCTCACTCAATTATAGTATAATAAAGTGCAAGTTTCAAGTGGCTAAAAATTTTCGTTTTAGAATATTTTTCCCAAAAGTGTTGCGTTTTTTTCCATATGAAAATAAACTGTGTTTATTCGTTATATGAAAGGAAATGTGACAAAGAAAATTCTAAAAAGTCAACGGTAATTTTCATAATTGCAGGGTTGCAGTAGCATTTCTTATGCAACTTTTTTTAACTCATTATCAAATTAGTGAAGCAAAAAAGAAAAAATTAGTTAACACCTATTTCCAGACAAAAAAAAACAATTAAGCCCCTTATTCACCACGTAAACTGAAATTCCCCACAAAAAACGGTCCTTTCCCCGATTCCCCACGCAAACTGGAATCCCCCGCAAATCGGCGAATTCCCCACGAGTTTGTACCGCGGGTACGTACATCCATAGCTCACAGTCACTAAGTTCTGATATTTTTAAACTTAATAATTTAATTTTCATTTCCGGTTTATTAGTTTCCTTATCTCCTTACCTTTTACATAAACCCCCTCTGTTCTTGTATTGCACTAAACACAGCTCCAACACTTCGCTTAAGCTTGAACCTCAATCAGATGAATTTCGATATCAAATTTATCGATACATTTTCTAGCAATCTTCGCTTAGGCTTAGCTTCTACAAAATTCTTTTCTTTCTTTTCCTGGAGACCAGCATGGTGTACACATGTCAACTTTATTTAAAAGTTTATAAAGTGTTAATTTAGCATAGTGATCATTAAACTATACATTTTCCAACGTATGGTTACGGAGCAGCGCAGCATTTTGCAACCTATATTAATTTTTCGGTAAGATCCCTTTTAATTTCGCTTTTCAAAAATGCGAGCAATCATTTGTAAGCATTACCTTGAACTCACAGTGATATAATTTCGCAGATTTCGTAGAATATTGCATAAAAACAAAAAACGAATCCACTTCTGCATGCTACAGATGTCAAGAAGTTTCCTTTGGAATTCCCCAAATCTCTGTTTCGATGATACAACTAAGGCGGAAAGTGGCACTTGACACCCCCACTCGCAAACTTCAAGAAAAATCGGAGTCGCTTAAGTTCTGTTTCCAGCGTATTCTACGTTCAGTACAGCCTATTTGTGCTAATTAACACGCACCTGGCTAAGTATATGTAAATTTAAAAGGCCATCGCCAGATGAGAAAGTTTACGAAAAAAAATGTAGGATGCCTAGAAGTTAGCTTCTTAAATTAGCGCCTCCAAATAGCCTTTTTGATTGCTTACCTATCCAAACCTAGACATTTTTTATTCAAAACTAGAACGTTTTTTTTTCATAGTTGCAAACCACTAAGGAAACAGCATAAAACCCTAAGTGGTAATCTAAAGACAAAAGAAATAAGAAACAAAAATCAAAGCAAAAAAATATATATATATGTAAACATACAAGTAATAGTACTCACCTTAATACTTACCTATTGATTATGCATTTTAATGAACTAAGATTCTAATAATGAAGTAGCTACTGTTAAAGTTCTGAACAGAAAAAAAAATCCAATTAGGTTTTCCTTGTTAACATACGTCCAATTTAAATCACACTCCATGAAGTTTGTTTTACATAGTATGTAAATACACTTTTATATACATGGATATGTACATACATACATATGCTGATTTGTTCTTCTACCACGTGGGGAAACCACATGTACCAAAGTAAGCCTCCCTCAACATTTCTTGATATTAATTTATTTTCCTTTTCGTTGTAACTCTCTCAAGCAGTAGACTTCCAATTTCAACGTCCATAGGTTTGAGAGAGTTGATCACGTTAGCCATAATTTGAGTGCATTCCTAAATTGTCGTTTTGTTGTATTATTGCACTCCATGAACAGTATGCAGGCCAAATATTATGACCATATGGGCTAAGTGATCATATTTTCCCCATTTTATTTGACTGTTTTTTTCGTACTACTATCGATTTTGGGAAAAGCATAAAAAACACAATTGTTTAAAAGCCTTAGGCAGTAATCAATAAAATATAAAAACAAAAACCACAAATAAAGTTTGCAGCGAAACAGCAACACCCACTAAGCTTGGAAGGCCTTCTACGCTTCGCGGGACTACATTGCCGTCGTACGAACTGTAAGTCAAATTTGCTTTTGTTTTCATTTTTACTATCTATATATTTATATAGTTTTATTTATTCTTACTTATGTACACCTATTGTTAATATGTATATAGATATGTGCGCGTTATTATTATTTTGTTGATTCGTGCTCTCTGGAGCAAGAAGATTCGCATATAAGTATGTACAAATGAATACTCATATTTAGCCTTTTCGCTCAAGTTTTTTATTCCTTTTAATATTTTCTACATTTGCATAAATAGGTATACATATTTACTTGCGAGCGGGTCAATGACCACATAAAGCAAAGAATGTTGAGGTAGGTCAGGAATTTAAGTTAAATTTACACCCAAAATAAATGTTAGTAGTAATTGAAGCCTATGAAGTTTAGAAATTAGTCTTAAATTAGCTATAAATTTTATTTTAAGTTTTTTTTAGTTTTAATATGTACAAAGTTATACTTTTGAGATGGATTGAATTTTAAATACAGTTTATGTAGTAGGATGCACTTGTAAAACCTAAGGTAGTGTGGGAATCGAATGGGGCTCTAGCAACAACAATAGAGCCATGGTAGGGTGGGTGTAGAGCAGCCAGAAAATGTATTGACGCGCTGCCAGGATTAAGGGGATCTTAGGGATGCTAGAACTTGGGTATCATTCGCTTTGTAGGTTTTCGGATAGTTTCTGTAGTGTGCAAGAATATAATACATCATGTTAAGACCTAGGCTGTTGAGTTGGTAGCTTGGTTTGTGGCCGCGTTTAGTAACCCCCCCCCCCCATGCTGAAGTTCCGGCATACACGCGAGTGCACACGCCGCGGTAGCAGACAGGCATCGCGAGCTCCTCTCCAAAGTCCAGTCTACGGTCACATAACAAGTTGGCTTCCCTGATAGACATATAAGATTAAATACGCTCTTCAAATTTTCTCCCTCAGTATATGGAATGCCAAATGTAATAGAATCAGCAGCTCCCGTCAGCTCGCTAGCGACCAAAAAACACCAAATAATTTATTTAATAATACGAAATTCCACGAATCTGTACAGCGAAACTGGAGCTCAAACAAAACACGTCTGCACTCTTTAACACGCACCCTTTTTCCTATTTCTCGACACTTTTTTCAACTTGGGTAGAAAATAATAAAAAAGTCCAAAAATGTCCTCGTTGAAACTAAGGGTGGTTATTTGCTAAGTATTTACCAACCTAAATTCAAATATTTCTTCTGCGCCTTTACTTTCTATTAAAGTGTAACAATCTTGGTTGAAAAAACGCGCCTAAGCAGATATTTCAGTAAATATTGGACCCAAATTGTTGAAAATTAGTTCGTGGAGTAGAATTTTGGTGCAAAATAATATTATTAGAATTTTTTTTGAAAATGGGCGTGACCCCGCCCACATGCGATGAAATGCTGTATCTCAGTAGCCGCTTCACCGATCGTACCAAACTCGGGCCTTGCCTAGGTTCTAGCCACGAAATTTGTTGAAAATCTTTCTAATCGAGCTATAACAACGCCCTATAACGGTAATTTACAGAAACACGAAAATTGCGATAAATCAGTAACTACTGACACCCCTATGCTGTAATCCGTCGTAGTTTCGATTTTGCTACGACTCGTAAAATTGGTATGCTGAAATCCGCGTTGTCGTATCGTAATTTCGCAATTCGTAGGCCATCTTGGAAACTCGTAATGTTGGTATGCCTGAATCCGATGTTGCTGTCATTTTTATGTATTTGTTGTAAATTTTGTACGAATAGCAACTCGTGTCGGAGCGAAACAAATTGTTTTAAAATATAAATAAAATAAAGTGTGCAAACGCAAAAATATGTATGTAAGTTGAAGTGTGAATAGAAAAAAAAAAATTTATTATTAAATTTTTACAAAATTAACAGATCGAAGATCACAACAAATCGCTCGCAATACGAATAACTGGTTGGAGGGAATGAGCAAAAGGCCGGACATTGGTCGCGGCTTTGTAAAAGGAGCTAAAGAGGATGTGGTGGAATTTTGGGGAAGCGTTCCAAGAATTAAAGCGTCACAATATCTAGTGAAATGGAGGCCTTTAAAAGGAGGGAGCTTACATTTTATCATTTAAGCTAAATGGATCAGAACAATCTCCTTTGTATATTAATGCAACTGTTAGCTGTTCTTCCTCCTGGGACAAAAGTGCACCGGCCACTAAATAATTTGTGTTCTACTTAATTAAGGAAAAATCTTTTCAAATAATGATTAAACTAATTTTTTTTAATTTCACTATTCACTTGCGATTATATTTATTTTGATTTGTTTCTGTCAAAGCAGCTGATTAAGAACTTCGAATTTCACTATTTTAGTTGGCACCGCGGTTAATAGTTACGATCGGATTACAGCATACCAATTTTCGAATTTTCGGAACGGAGCTACGAATTCGTAACTACGAACTTTCGGACTACAGCATACGGGTGTGAATCTAATTCACTTAAAATCATTGATTGCAACCACTTAGCATAAAATTAGATATCATACACTTTTGGACAATGGGCGTGGCGCCGCCCACTTAAATATGACCACAAATCTGTAGTTGTGTTTATTTGGGTTATCCAGCTCACGATTGTTTCTTATTGGAGTTGGCAGCACTAATTTTATACTACTAAGTAGCACGTGGAAGATGAAATTATAACAATGAATTCACTAAAAGGGGAAAAGTACATTTAAACGAAATAATATTCACTTAAATAAATATTTTGTGTAAAGGAAATTTATTTGAAGCAAGTTAAAAGAAGCAATGGCAGAATATATGTTTGTGTATACATTCATTTCTCAGTGCTACCAGCCCGTACTGCCATATTATCAGTTACCTTGTTTATACCGACACATAAAGCACTTTAACCCACTTCGCCGTGATTCAAAACCTATGCATAAACCAAATTTCAATACGCTCAGAAATTCAAAAGTGTATTGACTCGAATTTGTTTTCAAATCGGTTTTTTTAATTCTCACATCGGTTAGAAAACAGGTATAAACGTATCATTCATTTGACGCGAAGTGAAAAAAGGCTGACTTTCTTTATACATCCCCTTTTAAATTTGAATTATTGTTATAATAAATTCGAATTATTGTTTGCTTCCATTTCGGCCACCGCGCAAGTGAGTCATTAAAGAAATGTTGTATAAAAACAGCAGATTTCGTTTGCATTTGAATACGGCTTCATCGAATGCGCAATAAAGGCCGAGGTATAAATACTTGAAAGAAATATGTGTTGAGTCAAATCAGCTTTTTGTTAATGCGGTTATTGCGTAGGTAAAAGCAAGGTAAGTGTCACAAACTAAAAAGAGCGGATCATAAATTGCACCAGACTTATATCAGGATCATATCGTTTTTGTGACATTTGAGTGCAAATATTTTATCCGGATCCCGATCATTGCCCACGGAAACACAGCATGTATCTCGGTAACCGTTTATCAATTTCTACCAAACTCGGCGCACTTAATAACCTTGGTACGGAAAAGCAATTCGTTGAAAATTATTCAAATCGGACTAAAATTACACCCACTTCCCGTATAACGGCAAATTTCAGATACACGAAAACTCCGATATTTCAATAACTGAGGACCCTAATTTACTCCAAGATAATATTTACAACAATCTCTTTAAAAAAGACTGCTATAGACTTTTAGGAATTGGGCGTGCCACCGACCACTTTATGACTACAAGATACTGGGGTAACCACTTTGTCGTTTGATACTGAACTAGGTTCAATTTTAATGATATAACTCAGCATATTATCGAAATTAATCGATATAACTCAGCATATTTTCAGAGTTCGGTTGTCAGCAAGAGCAGACGTATTTTTATTAAGCTCCGCTTTATTGATTTTTTACGCTGTTATAAGCAATTTAAATTTGTACGTGATACATTTGTTTGCTAAATACAAATGTATATGGCGAGATAGTAACTCTATTGAATTTTAAGAACATAATTAAAGCATCTTTAAAATGCCTTGTGTTTGCGGACAAAAGGTGGATCGGCTTGATGATAAAATTCTATGTGCCAAATGTAATGTATTATTCCATTAGAAATGTGTTGGTGTTTTTCCCGCTGATGTGGAACTTTTAGTTGGCTCTGACAACAAGTTCGTCTGCAATGAGTGCTCTGATAAGCGGCGGAAATCTCTTCGCTCTCCTCCTCCCTCCGTTAATCGTGATGACAGAGATAAATCTGTACCTAAATCTAATGCGCCAACTTGTGTTCAAAAAATCCCCATGGCTAATAATGTCTCTCAACAACAAATTCCAAAACCTGCATTGACTAAGTCGAAAAATGATAGTGAAAAAGAAAATAAACTGCTAAACGCTTTATCTACCGTGCTCAGTGAAATTGCAATTCTCAAATCCGAACAAGTGCGTGTGATGTCTGTTATGAATGCTCTTCAAGCCGATAAGAGCACATTAATTAATAACACTGCAATATTGCATTCGGAAATTGCCGCGCTAAAAGCTAATAATGTTCAGATTTTATCTATGCTTAAATCATCACTCGACGAAAACAATAATTTGCTTGCTAAAGTCAACGACATGCAAGCTGAGCTGCGCTTTATGCATAAAACGTTAAGTGACAATAACATTGGTGTAGCTAACAACATTAAAGACTTAAAAGCTGACTTCGCTGCACTAAATGCAAATCTGCCGTTGATTACTTGTCGCTCTCGCTCTTCTGTTGAATCGGGCAATGCTACTGAGACTGCTTCTGCTTCTCAATCTGGTGAAGGTAGTGTTGTTGTTGCTAACGCTAGCTCTGATCATATTGTTGATATTGATAATATGGCTCGTTGGATTTTGTCATCGTCTGTGAAGGCGTACTCTTTGCCAGATAGAAACGCAAATACAACTTCAAATGCTGTCTCTGCTTCTGTTGCTGCTGCTGAGACTACTTCGGCTTCATATGCGGACGCTGATCGTCGTTTTATTGCGACTAATGCTGGATCTGATGTCGTTGCTAATAATAATATCACTCGTGACACCTCGTCTCCGTCTTTACATGCTTCTGCGGCTACTGCTACAACTAAACAAAACGACCGTACCTTGGCTTTAAAAGTTCAGTCTAAACTAAATGCTGGTATGAACAATACCGCTGTAAATCATAGTACGTCTAATATCTTAAGTGATGCTACGACAGACGCTGCTATTGTTAGTAAACGTACTGATAATAATAAACGCCGTAAGCGTCTGAATATCGTCGGATCTAATGAAAGTAAAGAACTGGATGTTGTTGCTCGTATGAATTGGCTTCATTTATCTTCATTCCAGCCCTCAGTTTCCGCAAATGATATTATTGATTACGTAGTAAAGCATGCCAAAACGGACAGGTCTAATTTGCGTGTCATAGGTTAGTTAAGAAAGATGCGCCACCTGACTCAATAAAAAAAGTAAATTTTAAGCTTTGAGTTGCTACTGCTATATATGAAAAGATTCTATCGCCAAATTTGTGGCCTGCTTACGTGAACGTTCGTCCTTTTAGTTTTTTCCCCGAGAGGAAAAACAACAACAACGCCCGTAGCTTGCAATAGTAAGGCGAACTTAGTCAACAAGCAACTCAACATATATAATGCGTCTGGCATGAGAACAAAAACTCACGCTGTAAGAGCTTTGAGCTCTCAACTGGATTACGATATTTTCGTGATTGTTGAAACTTGGCTGACTTCTGATTTTTTTTGATGCCGAATTTTTTGATCCCAATCAATTCGTCGTCTTTCGCAAAGACAGGGATGCAATTAAAACTGGCCGTTCGAGAGGTGGTGGTGTCCTAATTGCGGTTCAACGCAAGTATAATGCATCTTTAATAACACTTGATAATAGTGATACCTTACTTGACCAGCTTTGTGTTAGCTTAATTGCTTCATATATACCACCTAATAGTTTGGAAAGTCTTTACAAAGCCCATGTTGATAACATCGCTTCCTTGGTACTCAACAGGTTGGGTGATAATCATATAAGTATTCTTGGAGATTTTAATCTTTCTGATATTACTTGGTCGCCTAGTTATTGTACGTCTGGCCTAATGCCAACTAATATGTCTAAGCCTTTCGAAATTTATTTTTTAGACAATATTTTAAGCTTAAACTTGTTACAAATAAATAGCTATGCAAATAAGCTCGATAAATTATTAGATCTCATATTCCTTAGTGGTAATATTAGTTTTAATCTTTCTTTGTGTCATGTCAATCACTCCATCGGATATGCACCATAACACTCTTGTCCTTAAACTCGAATTCTACGAGTTTGGAGCTGCAACTTTAAACGAAATAGTTGCTTTTAATTTTAAGCGCTGCGATTTTTCCAGTGTAAATCAACATTTCTCTGAAATAGACTGGGCTGATCTGCTTTCTTACTCAAATGTTGCTTCCTGTTTTGAAATTTTTAGGTCAACCATCTTTGAACTGTGCTTAAAGTATGTACCAGTAGTAAAAAGTAAGCCATATAATTTGCCATGGTATACAAAGGGTTTAAAAAAGCTAAAGAATTTAAGTTCTACAAAAAATTTGAACAGACTAAGAACAAGTCCTTCTATGACAAATACCTACGTTATATGAAAGAATTCAATTGCTTGGACAAGTTTCTTTACAGAAACTATATCGCTAATTTTGAGTCAAATATAAAGTCCAACCCTAAGGTGTTTTGGAATTTCATAAAGTCGAAAAAATCGTGCGCATCGATTCCTTCAACTATTTTCTACAATAACAAACTTGCCAGCACTCCTGGTGCTGCTGCTAATCTGTTCGCGGAATTTTTCAAATCTAATTTTGCTTGTGATGATGAAGTTCCTCATTTTGACTTGTCATCTGAGATTAATTCTACGCTTGATTTTGGCTCGGTGTCCATTTCAGTAGACGATATCTCTACTGGTATTTTAAAACTGAAGCACTCCTCTAAAACTGACATTCATGGTTTTCGACTCCTTTGTTAAAAGGCTGAACTGCGTTGGTTGTGCCTCTAGATATATTGTTCAATATGTCGCTGCGCTGTGGTGAGTTTATCGATGCCTGGAAAGTGGCTTCGATAGTTCCTATATACAAATGTGGAAACAAGAGTGACGTTCTACAGTTTCCAACCTTGCTGTGTTTAGTGAATACTGTGTCTCGGCATTTTCCTCTGGATGTCAGGTCGACTGTATCTATACTGACTTTTCCAAAGCTTTCGATAAGGTTTCTCATAAGCTAGCCTGTCTCGGCTTTCACTCGATTTTCTTGCGATGGCTTAAGTCGTATTTAAGTAATAGGTGGTGTATTGTCTCTCTTGATGAGGCGTCTTCTGAGCCCTTCCATGCAACGCCCGGTGTCCCTCAAGGTAGTATTCTAGGTCCATTACTTTTTGTCCTGATCATCAACGTCATCTGTTCCTGTTTTTCATACGCTAGGTTTTTGTTATACGCTGATGATTTGAAAATTTATTCGGTGGTGAATTCTGCAAATGATATGTTGAATTTTCAATCTGAGATTGATAATCTTTATTCTTGGTGCGCTAGATCTCGTCTTTGCTTGAATATTAAAAAATGCTTTCATGTCACTTACTCAAAATCGCTCCTTATTATTTTTAGAAGCTCTTATAATATTCCTAATCGTGCTTTGCTGACTGTTGATGAAATTAATGACCTTGGAGTTATTTTTGATGTTAAATTTACATTCAACAATCACATTAACTTTATTATTTCAAAATCTTATGCAATGCTTGGTTTCGGTCGGCGGAATAGTTCGGAGTTCTCCGACCCATACACACTAAAATTGCTTTACACCTCTTTTGTGCGATCTCACCTTGAGTATGCCACTATCATTTGGCGGCCTTTTCAACAATTTTTAATTAACCGGATTGAACGAATTCAAAAAGTGTTCTTTAGGTATGCATTGCGGTCCCTACGATTCACTGATCCTGTTCCATCATATAATGCTCGTTTACTTCTTTTAGGTCTTAAACCCTTAGAAAGCAGATGGTCAATTCTTTCTTTAACTTTTATTTATGGCGTTATCCAGGGATATTTTGATTGTGCTGCCCTTCTTGAAAAAATAAATTTTAATGTTCCAAGAAGAGTACTTCGAAACTTTTACCCTTTTTATGGCATTAATAGTAGAACAAATTATGCGCGAAATGCAATTGCCCGTACTCTTAATGAATTTAACCAGATCTCATTCTTTGTCGAGCTTGATTTTTCTTTGCCTAAAGATGTTTTCATTGATCTTTTGAAATCTTGTATATGATCTTATTAAACTATGTTAGTAGTCTGTAAGAATTGTTTTTTCATAGACTATATATATATTAAATAAATATTTTCGGGAAAAACACCTTACCTGCTTATCATCCCAAGGTAGTTTAGAGAAAGTTCAAACGACGATGTATATAAAGTTCGGGTTGGCCCGAACTCATACTTCTTTCTCGTTTTTAATGAATTTTAAAGAACCCTGATATTGTTGCACCCTGTCGTAATTTTTCTTTAAGAGCTTAGATGTTTTTTATCTTTCAGAAACTAAAAGAGCTTCGTATTAAAAAATCATGACAACGCTGAATGACTTAGAACCACAGTAACAAAATTTTTGGTCATAAAATTTTCGGCAGTATGCAGAAGAGATCTGTAAATAATAAAAATGTTCAGTGAAAATTGGCTCGTGACTGTTGCCACAAAAGCATCAAAATGCTTGTTGTGGAGAAAACTATAAGGAAAATATATCTACTTGACATTAAGAAAAGAAGATGAATTTTATTAAGCAGAAAAAACGTTTATACTATTTATGTTATCACACAATTTACAGAATATGGTATAGACCTCAATTCTACATCGTTATTTTTGTATTTTATCGCGTTTTAGTTTTTAAATAAAGATTTCTTCGAAGTAAAAAACTACTATGAAAAACCTCCGATTTAAATCTTACAAGTTAGCGTTAATATGTACGCATTTAAGTACCAGTATCAGTTTAATACTAAAAAAGTTCAGATATTGACATATTGTCTGAAAAACTTCAACGAATTTTAAATATTTCAGTCCAATATAGTATTTATTTCATCTGATAAAATTTAAATTTTCGTCGCGAAGCTTTCTACTGGAGAAATCCCGTGGGAGTCGCAGCGGGGTTTCAACATAACTTCCACGGACATAACTTCCACCGAACCGTGACATAAGTTCCAAGGCAGTTATGTCGTGAAATTACTACCGCGTGTCAGACATAAGTTCCATGATAATTGTATATTAAATGAGCCGCTCACGGCACAAATTGATGAACTCCACTTTTTGAAAAATCTTAAGTTTTAGTGTCAAAGTCACGGCAAAATTGAGTATTTTCGCTTAAAACTTTCTGAAAAATGGTCGATGTTCCGAAACAAAAGACGATCTTTTGTGCGATTGTTTTGTTTATTAGATAAAATGATGGATGGATATACGATTTTGTTTAGGGATGTCGGGAAAACATCGATGCATCGAAAATTTTCTACTCGATCTGGATCGATATGGATGCATGGATACATCGATGTTTTTTGAAAACTGACATCTGTAATACATCGAACCGCCATTTCAGTTTTTCAGTTATGCAAAAAGGGAAGCCAGTTCACATATTTAGTAGAGTCCGACCGGTTCCATTTTTTTTGTTCAGGTACCGATGCCAATGCCGATTAATCGGCTTATGGGGATAGAATCGGCCGATGCCGATGCGGATTCCATAAAAAATTACAAATAAATGTATTAATTCATAAAATCTGTTAATTTAACGGAGTTAACAAATCAAAAGAAAACAAATAATTGAATTAATTGGCTTGTTATGCAACATTACTTACAGATGTATGTGTAAAAGTATATGTACATAACGGGTGATTTTTTTGAGGTTAGGATTTTCATGCAATTCATGATGAAATGTCAAAGCATACTGAGCATCTTTCTCTTTGACACCATGTCTGAAATCCCACGTGATCTGTCAAATACTAA
>NW_016159219.1:0-7166 GCF_001687245.7 Rhagoletis zephyria
GATTCCTGTAGCGTCCCTTCATAACGTTTTTGTTCACAACTTTAAACTATGTAAAATAATCCTTCAATACAATATTCCGATACATATACAAATATATATACAATTTTCAATACCCCAAATACGATCAAATTTGCTGCAAATTTTATGAGCACATAAAGATATACTAAACATTTAACGCCTAATAGTATGCAATGGTANCTTTGAAACTGGTATTTATTTATGTGGTTTCTCTGTCATACATCGAATTATAATTTACATATGTTTATATGATTTTTTTTTCTTTTTTTTCTAGTTTGACAAATTTATGTTAACTTTGTGCATGCTTTGAAACTGTTATTTATTTATGTGGTTTCTCTGGCATACATCGAATCATAATTTACATATGTTTATATGATTTTTTTTTCTTTTAATAATTTTAAAGTGGCGCTGCAATGTAAATTTCGATTATTTGTTGTGGTCGTCATTCGGTGTGCGAAGAAAAGAAACTGTTAAAAAAAAGATTCCTGTAGCGTCCCTTCATAACGTTTTTGTTCACAACTTTAAACTAAGTAAAATAATCCTTCAATACAATATTCCGATACATATACAAATATATATACAATTTTCAATACCCCAAATACGATTAAATTTGCTGCAAATTTTATGAGCACATAAAGATATACTAAACATTTAACGCCTAATAGTATGCAATGGTAAAAAAAAACGCACACACTCACACAAATATATGGTGCAAATAACAGAAAAATGGTCAGTCTCATAGGTGACCGATAACGATTTGCAAACAAAAAAAAAACAGTAGCAACTGTTCGAAAGTAGAGCAAAGCAAGACAAGCGCAAGTGTTTGTGTTAGCTATCGCAGCTTTCGTGCGGGCTTTTATTGCGGTAAGCTATGGTCAATCAATCGCTTTACTCACCAATGCCTTTTTAGGCCTGTCTGCTTGCACATACTCACGTGTTGTTTATTTTATTGTCTGTTACTACTGTGTACAACTTGCCGGACTAGCAGATGAGTGCAGCTTTTTTTTTTTTTTTTTTTTTTTATTTTCGGCACACATGTGTTGTACGTGACATTTGACCACACTCGATAATACCACTAGACCACATGAAAAGGAAATGTAGAAATAGTTGCTATTTGATTTCTAAATTCTCTGGTCAATCGACACTTCGGAGGTTTGAAATTGTATAACAAAGTTTAAAGGTTACCCTTATCTTTTTGGTTGAATTTTTTTGTTTGGCCGCAAAGAACGAAAAGGGGACATATACATATGGCTCATATAGACATACATATGTGCAGGTATTTATGTATGCAAACTGCTGTAAGGATTTTTTGTATTTTTTTTTTTTATTTGATTCTGTGACACAACCAAAAAGTGCCTATCAATAATGTATAAATGCTTGTGTCCACGTAACTGCATGAAAGTTTTATACAGCTTGATTATATTTTGTAACAACAACTTACATATTCGCTTAACATAGTATATACGTATGTATGTATTTGTATGTCAACAAATATTTCATTTCATCTAACAACTGCTCACACATTTGCATACGATTTGCTCGTGTCCTACCTGTGTAATGTCTGTGTTAGTTGTTCCGCTCAATTTACTGTATAAACTGACATTTGAAAATAAACAATTCCGTCACTATTTTACCACTCTTCTACTCAGCTTAAATTTGTTTGACTTGTTCCACTTATAGTTCAGCAATGATTTAGCACATTTTTTGCATACTTTTATCGTACCATACAATTTTTTTTTATCCTCCCAACGCCCTTACCGACAAAAAATATGTAAGCGTAATTTTTAAAAAAATTTTATTTTTGATGCAGAAATGCATAAAAAAAATTTTAACAATATGTTGCCTACGTCTGTTTGGCGGTTAGGGCTCGATATGCTCAGCTTTAGTGAAAAAGCGTGAAGATTATTTTTTTTGGATTTTATGAAGTAATAACTTTCTATTTTCTTGGGTGGTTTGTTAGCTTGCATTCCTCGTATTCCTTGCACAAAAATCAGTAGTTTAAAGTATGTACATTAGACTGCATCACTCCCCATACAACAAAAGAAATCGAAACTTTTTCTCCGTTAGAATTATAAAATCTATTATATTTTAATGGCCTTATTCATAAAAAATAAAGTAGCTTTATAAAAGGTTTATAAATTGAAAAATGTATGAAAACGTCAATTTATAAAGCTCTTTAAAGCTACTTTATTTTTTATGAATAAGGCCATAAGACTTCCACCAAAATATTAAAATTTAAGTGGGCTGCACCGATTTGAAAATACCTCCAAAAATTTAGTTTTTTATGCATAAAATAGTTTTTTTAAGTATTTTTTGAAAAAAAAAATCTCCTCAGATGACAAAACAGTTTAGGCTTAAAAACATTTAACCAAGATTTCAACGGAATCCTAATAATGAGATTTTTGATGCTGTTTTTGAACTTTTTTTAAAGACTGGTTTAAGAAAAACATGAATAACTTAGCCAAAATTTCACCGTTTTAGACTTATGAGGCATCACTGGAAAGGTATTTTCTCATCCTTTTTATTCCTTTGAAAATAAACTATGTAATACCAAGTATGAAAGAGAACCGTAAGATGCACGAGCGTCATTCCAAGTTAAATTAAGAAATGTTGATATTGGTAAAAAACCAAATTCGGACGTGAATGAGTTTTTTTTTTTGCAAAAAATAAAGGGTAGGTAAATACCTTACCACCGATACCTCATAAGTCTAAATCGGTATAGTTTTGGCCAAGTTATTCACGTTTTTCTTAAACCAG
The DNA here is from genome assembly GCF_001687245.7 of Rhagoletis zephyria. NCBI lineage: Eukaryota > Metazoa > Arthropoda > Insecta > Diptera > Tephritidae > Rhagoletis > Rhagoletis zephyria. The sequence continues at coordinate 2,776 of NW_016159219.1, forward strand.
TCTTTGAAAAAGTAAAAAACAGCATCAAAAATCTTATTATTATGATTCTGTAATTTTTATTTATTTTTTTAAGTCTAATTTGTTTTGTCATCTAAATGAAGCTTTTCAAAAACATCCTTTAAGAAATATATTTATTCATTAAAAACTCCATGGAGCTATTTTCAAATCGGTCCAGCTCACGTAAATCTTAAGATTTTTCCAAAATATTTTATTGGAAGTCTTAAAATATAAAAGATTTTGTAATCCCGGTGGAAAAACTGCAATTTTTTTGGCGATGCAGTCTAATGTACATATGTACATTAGGGTGTTCCAAAAGTCCACGTGAAAATGTAAAATCGGAATTTTTATGCTCTCGCCCCTAGGATTGTTCTATACCGAAAAAATACACCCCTATTTTTTATTTGGAAATAAAAAAAATATTTAGATGTCGCTCAAAGCGCTCTAAGTTTTCCATGTATTTTATATGGGGAAAAAATACCTTTCGTGTAAATGGTATACAATTCTTGAATGTTTGGTTTATATGTTCTTATGCTACGCAAATAATTATGAAAATAGTTTAGGATTTTTTTGGTACATACAGATAAGGCTTATATAAAATAGAACATATGGTTCCTCCGGTTACCATATTCTGTATGACACTCAAAAAAGTAAAAAAAAAACGAGAATTTAGGGGACACCAAAGAGTTAAGAGGCCTACAAAAAAAAAGCTCTACACTTATCCAATCGGAGCACTCTATTTCATTGTTATATAAAGTTAAATCAGCTGTCACCAACCGCCTCTTTGGCTTCCTCAGGACTTTAAATGTCTTTATCCCCTCCAAAACTTCATGCAATCTATATAAAGTTTAGCAAGCACAATTTCCAAACTATTTGACAACAATCGGTTTTCAGGTGTTTTCGTTGACGCTAGTTACAAATCCAGAGTCAGATTAAAGAAATTCAAGATGATGAACAAAAGTGCATATAGACGTTTTTTTGGAAACTTTGGGCAGCCATTTTGATTTTTCTAAATTCGTATCACATGGTCACTGAAGCTTATTTGTACTAATTTTCAGCTTAATTGGGCCAACTGTTTGCGAGATGATGAATTTTTTCCGTTTTTCATTGATTCGGATCCACTGTGCGGCGCTTTGGCCAACGAAAACATTATTTTGAGAGGCCGCGAAGCAGACCAGGCATTTGTTAGTTTAATTAACCAAACACCAAAGATTAAGCTAACGAAATTTTTAAAATTAATTAATCATTCGAAAGTTTTTGTTATTTCGATGAAAAAATTAAAAATTTTAAAACTTTTACAGGGTGTTGAAGACATGAGCACTTGATATCGGGCTGGCATCTCCCTTGGGTAGATAACGTAGAAACTAACTTCTGAATTTGACATTCGGCACTCGCAATCGAACCGCCGTGATAACCTAACCCCAAGGCACATTAAACAGGTAGTATCAGTAGAGCAAAAACAACATTTGCGTGTATTTTGTTGTTGCTTCTGGTATCGAAAGTGTCAAAAATTGTTCTGAATTTTTTCTTCTAAATCAAAGCGTGCCATGTGAAATACAAAAAATTATAAAAAATAAAAAATTGAAATTGGAAAAAATAAAAATTGATGCAACTTTCTTTCCTAGTAAANAAAAAAAAAAAAAAAAAAAAAAAAAATGAAGTTACCGATGAAGAAAATCGAAGCATAAATTAAAAAAGAATGACTAATCAAATGAAATTGCGCAAAAAGTTTTTTGCAGAAAAGAATGTTATTCATACGCCATGTACCCAAATTTTTGATCCAGTGCTAATTTTTTAAAATAGTTTTACAGGAATAATCAAAACACGTCGTTAGCACAAGTTCAATAATTTTTGGCGATATTTAATTTACTGGCATTAGGGTGGTACGCTAGGGTGGTTCGAAACTGATATGGTGGGTAGGTACTAGAACGGGTTGGTCGAGGTCAATGAACTTTGATAAGAAAAACTTTCTCCTTGAGACAAAAATATCAATATATCACACTTTAAGATCCGACAGTAAATGCCGAAGATATAAAGAAAATGGTAAAAAGTCGAGCCCTACTTTCGGCTAAAAAACTTTCAAAATTGAATTGCAAAAATACATTACGACTCAGGGGTGTACTGTAAATACTAACCCTTTAATAACTTCCAGCAGGTGTTTGCTATGTAAACTTTGCTATGTGCAACCATTTTTCATATTGAAGAATGTCGAAATACATTGCGGCAGGGTAAAATAGCAATATTAGAAGCTATGATTGCAATTGTATCAAAAGTCACATGCAACCGTAAAAATTATGCTCAGAAACCGAAAATGCTAGCGTATTTAGGTAGATATACTTACTGAAAGCCACTCAATTCAAGTGACTTTCGCCTTCAAATGTGGGTGAGGTATGTGTAACAAGAAGAGAAAGTTTTTATTTTGGTTAGCAGAAGCAAGCAATTTCAGCACATTCCGCCTTCTCTTAACGTCCATATCGTGGGAGTATGTATATTTCTGTTACCAAACACAAAAACAAAACCTTTCATTACGCTTGGCGTTTCCGTTTTAGAAGAGCTTTAAAAATTCACGCGCTGAGTGCTTCGATGCACCCACATACCTTTGTGCCTTAGAGTTGCACTGATACATATGCATGTGTAAGTACCCAGTGGCAAAAAGTAATGTAGTATAGTATTTGAAAAAACCAGCCATTTTAGCATCCGAAAATGCATTATTTTTCCCACGTCGATGTCCCAGGAAAAGCGGGGCACTCCAATTTTGCATTACCAGTAAAGCAGGAATGAATGCGATTTAATATGAATTTTTTGCGACCTCTTGGATACATTAGAATGCTGATTACATTACATTATTTATCAGGCAGGTAATGCATTACTACTTTTCCCACTGGGTAATGTTCGGGTAGCACCCATCTATTATTCATTAAGCTTACTTTAACTGGAGGGCATGTATGCATTTAAGCATGTGTGGAGCAAAAGCTGTAAAAATGATCTTTGGGAAATTTTGCAAATTTATAGCATGGAATGCCTCAAACAATTTTCTTGCACTAATGGTTGGTAAATCCATTTTAAGTAGGATAGAAAATGATGTTTGAAATGCTTTTGTATTAAAAATAATTCACATTCATTATTCGTGGTACATTTATTTACTAAATGATTATTTTCCATCCCTGTTATCTAGAAAATAATAATTGAGCACTGCTGACCCACTACGTATCGGCTGTAGCCTCCAGTTCGAAGGGTTCGCTTAACGGTTTATGTAAACGCTGTACAGCTACAAAATATATTTGCGCTTTACGCATTTGCTAAGCTAAACTTGGCCAAGTAAGCTCATTATCCGACTTGTGGTGTGTTCATTGGGGGTCAACGGTTTCACGCCGCCTTCGAATGCTACACGGTTTCGCTGAGAAGCTTTTTCATGGCAAAAATGCACTCGAAGGTCTGGCAATGTCTACCGAGCGGCGACTACTACTATTTTAAAAAGAATTTTTGCACTTATGTATGTAAGATTGCTTTACCATTACCTCTTCGAAAATACTGAGCATCTTAGCGCAATGGTTGAAGGAAACTTTGGAAGAGAATTGGTGTAGGCCACTTAGCATTGAATTGATGAAGTCTTGCTAAAATTCGTCTGTGTGATACTAGATGAATTCCCATATCCTTCACTAGAGATACTCTTGTAACATAAAGTTTATTCCAGTACAGGGTGTTAAGAAATAATGGCGACAAACTTCAACGAGGTCGTACTCGTGAACGGAGTGTCCAGATTGTTAAAAAAGGTGCAATTTTTGAAAAAAAAATCGCCAAAAATCGCCAATTTTTTTTTAAATAAAATTCATGACATCGATTGAACAAATATTTCGTTTTAAAAATGAGATCTTGTTATAATATAGTTTTTAAAACCAAAAACAAATATAATACCTTAAGAGGGTAATAATAAATAACACGAATCGCTTATATAATAGTGATATAAAAACAATTTTCTTTAAAAATACGCATACTTTTTAAAAATATTTGTTTGAACACATTTTGCATTGGGACTTAATTTATTATAACCTAAAATCGCCTATAGTGTCTGAATGATTTACATTTCTGTTGTTGTCATATATTGAGCTATTCAACCTTGATGACATACTGTTTGATATGGGAAACGTTTTGCAGCAGAAGCTATTAGCCTTCATATAACACTTTATTCGAACTATTGAATTAAGGCTTTCCAACCTCATTCTATTTCGAATCTTAGTTTTTGTTTCAATTCATTACGGAAAAAACGCGCTCAACAAAGCATGTGAGTGCGGCAAGGATAATAATATCGTCACCTGAAATGCAAAAAGACGTAACGCCATCGTTAAAGAAATGGAAAAAGTCGTGACTAAGATTTTCATTTTTATTTTATTTTT
>NW_016159219.1:13845-22063 GCF_001687245.7 Rhagoletis zephyria
GAGCATACTTTGAACTGCCATCAAATTAAAACTTAAGAAAGTTTTATTACATGGCAGTTGAGAAGTGCATGTACATAAATTTCATTAATTTAATGAAGGAAATTTTTGCACATGCAGCAGTACATAGCATGCATTTAGGCGCCTGGTGTTAGCAGTCGCGTCTAAACAAAAACAATTTGTCGGTTTAAACAAAAGTGTTCTATTATTCGCATTTTTACCAAAACCGGTCTCCGAGTTATCCGAATAACTGCAATTTGAAAAAACCCGGTTCCTTATTTTGTAACTAAGAAAAAAAAAACGAAAAAATCGGCTTTATTTTACATAGTTTGCATACAGTGAAAATTAAAGCTCCAAGTTTTTTCTTAGAGCAAAAGTAAAACAAATAAAAATCAGTCAAAAATGCACGTTTGGTCTTTTTAATATTTTTTGAATAGTTGAATGCATTATTTCTGACTTTTTTCGGACTTGAGTAGTGCTCCTGCCTCCGAAAGTACTTCTTCGGAGCTGGGGTTTCACTTAAAATGGAAAAAGCCTTGCAAATTTCGAAAAACTCAAAACTTTTATTGAGAGGTTAAGATTTGCATGAAATGAAAAAAGCGGTTTGTTTGATAAAAAAATCCGGTTTATCGTTATCCGAAAAATCAAGATTTCAAAAAGATAGACAAAGTCCTTCCCTACTTCAAAGTTAAAGCTGCCAACAGTGACCTGTGGTGTTCGGAAATGCATCCGATCCTTACTTGTTTTCAATTCATGTTATATTGTTGCAAAATTTTATACTTGTATTTTGAATGTGTTAATAAATTCCTTGGTTGCTTTTAAGCCCCGCCAAAGTTCAAGGTCCATTTAATTTTAATAACCAATCAAGTTGTATATTGTTTAACCCAAACAACGTAAGTATGCATACGAATGAACCATGCAAAAACAAATCACAAAAATTTTCCGCACAAGAAGACATCAAATTACAACTAATTCGATATATAAAGTTTGAAATATGTTAGTATGTTTTTTTTTATAGGACAAAAATAAAGAAGCAAATAAAATCTAACTCCAATAAAATAATCCCTGCGGCGTTGTGCAAAAGTTTTGTAAGGAAAAATGTGGCGCAGGCGGCCAGCAGACCACAAAAAAAAAATATATATATACAGCAACACATGTTCTCGTATGTATGTATCTAAGCAGAACTAGCAAAGTGCCAGCCCAGTTGTATCATATGCAATTGCGTGTCACGTGTAATTTAACCAGCGGGAAGGAAGTATGTATGTATACGCAACAAAATCAGCAAAACTATGGTTAACAATTTTTGGCGAAGCAGACAGCCAACAGCGAAACAACCACACAAAAGTAACTCAATTTAAATACAAATACCAAATAATTGCTTCGCCTTAAGGATACGCGTAAACAGCAGACTACAGACACTACAGATACTCACAAATGTACATATGTATGTATATAAATATTTGTTTTACACAATGCAGCAAATGAGGAGAACAAGTCTAACATGGAAGCAATATTGTCGCCCAAGTGAATGAAGTGAAACAATAATAATAATAATAATAATAATAATAATAATAATACATAAGAATATTTGTTACACACAATGAAACAGTTGCTCGCATGAACCATGTAGAGAGATTCAAGGGTGATGCAGATCTTTGACGGCAATTATATGTGGTACACTTCGCGACACTTGATTACCCTCACTTGAATTTTCACGATAATTTTTTTGGGCGACATCCATGAAAAAATTCTTATACGCGTAAATGGCAACTGGGTAACCCTAATTTTATATGTTATATCTTCGACTATAATAACATCGACTTAGGGGTTGAGGCTTAGGAAATCTGATGTACAAAATTGCTTCCTACATTTAAGGACCACCCTAATATATAATTGCTCAGCCAACGAGCTACACTTTTATAAAAATAAAGAAAACATTAAATAATCGAAAATAATCGAAAAAAATTGCCAAATAATGCTAAAATTTCTGTCCCTATTTATATTTTCGCCAATTTATAAGCTTATGTACATATGTATGTATGTACGCACATTTTTTCAATTATTTCAAATTTGTTGAGCATATTCACAGTGACTACTTAAATAAAGTTGAATCTAAAGTTAGTTGCAGCTTTTTGACATAATTTTCCATGGAGTATGAGTATCTGTCGCGACAGCTGCAAATAACTTTAGAGTCGACTTTATTTCGACTATGAGTATTCCCCATTTTTTTAAATAGCACGATTATTTCCGAACGTTTTTCGAATACGAAATATGAGCGCATATTTCAACAGTTTTCTATTTAAATAATTTAATTTGCATTTACATGTGTATCTAAGAACATGTGTATAAAATCGTATGGTGAAAGCAGCGAGCTAGTATGCTTGCCTTTCATTCCAATTTCTAATTTTCTCAAAATTTTTGCAAATAAAAACTTGTATTACATATTTACCTGAAATAAATAGAATTTTCTCCAAACTTATTTCGCACTCAGTACTTGTACATATGTATATTTCAAAAACCCATTAGTTTTACCAACTCGCACACTGCTTCTTAAATAACTTACATAATAAGCTCAATAAACGCCTTCAATGAAAGTCAAAATGAAAACTGATTAAGAAGTACAAAGAAAGCGTAAAATAGTTTTACAAAGTTTTCAAATGCGCTTACAAGCAGCATGCGTTCGAAAGTTTATTTGCCACAAAAAAGTGCAAAAATTTGGGCGGTGCTCAATAAAAAAGTGTCTATTATAAACTAATATAAAGTCAAGCAGCAACAACTGTAGAAGAAAATGAATTTACCGCAATAAAAGCAAACAATTCTGGTTAGTTAAAAGTTGAACAGCTTTTATTATGGAGTATTATTTCGTACTCTATCGAAAGTTTCAAACCAAAAAGGTGTTTAACATAAGTGTATACCGCTTTATCGCATGTTTAATAATATAGAGAAGTAATACAAAATTTAAGTTTTTTGGAGATTTCAATACGTAATACAATTAACAAGATCCATAAGGCGAACATTTCCAGTCCAGCAGATGACTTAACTTAAAAAAAAATTTTTTTTTTTTATTTGTATTAAAGTCTGTTCTTTTACGAAAATACCAAGCTACTAACGAGGAAAAAAGTTCAAACTGTAAATTAAATTTTTATACCCGAGCGCACTTGTGCACAAGGGTATACTAATTTTGTTCACATAACGGTTGTTTGTAACAGCCAAAACGAATCGAGATAGATATAGATAAATGTATACATAAATGTTCAGAATGAATAGAGAAATCGATTAAGCCATGTCTGTCTGTCCGTCTGTCCGTCCGTCCGTGTACACGATAACTCGAGCAAAAATTGAGATATCTCAACGAAATTTGATATGTAGGGTTCTTTTACGAAAATACCAAGCTACTAACGAGGAAAAAAGTTCAAACTGTAAATTAAATTTTTATACCCGAGCGCACTTGTGCACAAGGGTATACTAATTTTGTTCACATAACGGTTGTTTGTAACAGCCAAAACGAATCGAGATAGATATAGATAAATGTATACATAAATGTTCAGAATGANAATTTTTGGAAAATGGGCTTAGCCACGCCCACTTATGGTTACATGTGTACATCTTAGTAACCGCTGCACCAATTTCTTCCAAACTTGGCGCAGNAGAATGACTTCAAAATAAAAGTCAGTGAATGATTTATATTGATGATTTTTAAAAGTAAAAGTCACTCACAGATTTTTATTTTATATAATATTTATTTATTAAATAACTCTAGTTTAAGACATATAATATTAAACTAAAAAATTACTATTATTCTAGATTAAAATCATAAATAATTGTTATTTTGGATTAATAAAATAAAAGTCAGAAATAACTGTTACTTAAAGAGTAATTAAATAAAATTAAAAGAAACAAGTAAGAAGTATAAGTTCGAGTGAAACCGCACGTATTAAATATAGTTTTTTTCAAAAAAAGTATTTTTCCCAATGTCAAACAGTTTCAAAATATGCTATGATATATTGAAATAATAGGACGAAATTTGGTGGAAATCGGTAAGGCGGTTCTCGATATATACTTCTGCAGTCATAAGTGGGTGGTGCCAAGCCCATTTAACAAAAATCAATAACCTTGTGTCTAGTCAAAAGATTGTTGCAAGTTGGCATCTTTAGTTACTGAAAGATCGGAGTTTTCGTATTTCTCAAATTTACCGTTATATGGTAACTGGCAGTAATTTTGGTCCGATTTAAAAAATTTTCAACATATTGCTTTTTTCCACCAACGTTGCTGAATGTGCCGAGTTTGGTAGAAATTGATAAACCGGGTACCGAGGTACACATATTTAGGCGTAAGTGGGCGGTGCCATGCCCATTTTCCAAGAAAAAATCTCTAAAAATCTTTCTGCTGAGAGGTTATTGCATATATTGATTTTGAGTAAATTTGCTTAAATAGTTACTAATTTATCGCGGTTTTCGTATTTCTATAAATTACCGTTATATGGGAGGTGGGCGTGGTTCTTGTCTGATTTCAAAAATTTTCAACGAGTTTCTTAGTGAGGCGCTAAGCAATGTTCTCACCAAGTTTGGTAGGAATTAGTAAAGGGACTACAGAGATACAGCATTTAATCATAAGTGGGCGGGGCCACGCCCATTTTCCAAAAATTTTATAACTGCCAAGATTCTATTTCAAATACCATCGTTCAACAATTTTTAGTTTTTGCATATTTCGAAAATTCCGTTATATGGGAGGTGGGCGTGGTTATTGCCCGATTTCGCCCATTTTCAATCCCACCTACCTTGGATAAAGGGAAACCTACTAACCAAATTTCGTGGACATATCTCAATTTTTGCTCAAGTTATCGTGTACACGGACAGACGGACAGACGGCCGGACGGACGGACAGACAGTCACCGCTTAATCGATTTCTCTTTTCATTCTGATCATTTATGTACACATTTGTCTATCTCGATTCGTTTTGGCTGTTACAAACAACCGTTATGCGAACAAAGTTATAATACCCTTGTGCACAAGTACGCTCGGGAAAAAATTGTTAAAGAGCGATTTTTTTTTTTTAATAGGAACGAGGATTAAAATGGGCACCTCAAAATTATTTGTATGTATTACTAAACTCTTGGTCATGCATACCTGGGGGATACATCCTTTTTATTTACTCGATTTTTGTTAAAAATAAACTATATTTTTATAAACAAAATAATTAAAATTAAATAATAATAAAAAATAGTCAAAACTTGTCAATATGTGTTGTCTTATATAGTTATGATAAGCACTAATGACACTTATTCCTCACTGTCGGAATCCAAATCCCATCCAAGCCCCATTAAACTGATATTATTCATACATTTGAGTTTCTCAGCTTTGAAAAAAAAATAATGTTATTCAAATTTGACAAGTTTGGACACGCATATCTCCCAGCCGAAAAACGATAGAAAGCTGAAAACTTACCCCAAATGTAGAATTGCATAGGGAATAAACCTGCGTTTTTAGTTTTTCCAAAAATGCATTTTTTAAAAATTGAGTTTTGAGCGCGCTTGGCCCCAGTGTGCGCTGGGCGAACACGAGTAAATATAAAAAAGCAAGAATTAATGAGTCACTGATAAACGATTCACAAATTTCTAGAGCAAGGAAGTAATGTAAAAAAAAATATCGCGAAAGTATTTATACCTTTTAATTATTACCTGCGGCTGAACCAGTGTGTACAGCCGCAAATAAAATCTAGTGTCATTAATATCGTTCATGACAACATTTATTTTCTTTTATATTGACGATAAATTTTGATGCCACCAGTTAAACTGTGACGAATGACTTCCAGTGTAAAATAGATTTCACAATTCTTAATGCCACTATTGCTAAACAAATTGATGTTTTCCTCTTGTATGTTTACTGTTATTAAGTGGACAATTCGTGTCTAATTTTAGGCAGCAATTGTTAGTTTTTGTCAATTGAAATGAATAACTTTGCAGCAAACCGGAAATGAAATTGAAGCCGCTGCTGATAATAAATTGTTTGTAGAATGTTTCAAAGTAGTTTAGTTGTTTTGGATGTTAGAAAGCTGTTACCATGAAAACCTTAGCTGCAGTAAAAAAAGGCTGTTAAATTTTAGAAATTTTAAGCGTTCCGCAAAATGGAGATACAGATGCATGTAGGCTTTACGTGATTACCTGCCAAAAGGCTTTAATCACGGTGCCCGCATTTGGCACAACGGATTAATTTTTGCATTAATTACTGCCCTGAACTGCAAGCACTTCAGTACCAGTTGGCAGTATGTGGTGGACACACTTACCACCTTGGTAGGGCCGAGGCCTACCTAAACCTCTGACGTTCTCTGGATCACGACATCCGGTTGCAATGCAACTCCACATTGAACCATTGCTGGTTCTACCCGCGTTTAGGTATTAAACCACAGCCACCACGATACTCCCCAAAGGGGCCGTACCCATGAACAGACCGGAGTAATGCTCGCCGGCGAGATTTGCTCGACTGGCTCAACTCACCCTGACCCACTTAACTGACTCAGCCCACACTAGAACGACTTACACGACTACTACACTCCACATTCATACTCCGTCTTGCTCGTCTCACAATTCTAATCGCCTCGCTCGTGGGCACCCTCCACATTCTCCAGGAGAGGTGACACCACTCGCTTAACTTTCAACCGATCGAGTTGCTCGACACACATTGACCATCTTGCTCCGTCTTGCTCATCTCACACGTCCTACTCGCCTCGCTCGTGGGCACCCTCCACATTCTCCAGGAGAGGTGACACCACTCGCTCAGCTTTCGCAACGGATCGAATTGCTCAACTTGCGCACAACTTTTTCAACATTTTCCATCAGTTTACAACAGTTTCAACATTTCCTTCGATTTCAACTTTCATCCAGTGCTTGCCTTGCCAGTCTTGCATGCCTTGCTTGTGTCGCTAGTTTTGCTCGTCTNTACATTTCCTTCGATTTCATCTTTTATTCAACTTATTTTTACCCTTTTATAGTCGTGTAAGCCATGCCAGTGCTTGCCTTGCCAGCCTTTTATAGTCGTGTAAGCCATGCCAGTGTTTGCCTTGCCAGCCTTGCAAGCCTTGCTTGTGTCGCCAGTTTTGCTCGTCTCGCTGACGAACACACTCCGGGGGCATCTGTTCCCCGTCGCACCATTTTTAAAGCCTTTGGTATGACTCTCGAAAGCCGTAGACTTCTTCAAGTTGAGCCTCCACCGACACAGGACTGGTAGCCTTTAACTGGGGTAGACGGGGTTGTCAAACCCGTACCCTGGAAATACCAAAGCCCCCTGTCTTCCCTCCTCTTTTATCAAACCGGGCTTGGGACCGTCTAAGGCACAGTTACCATGGAGATACATACATATGTAACTCAAACTCAAGTAGGAGTATTTACTTCGTTCGAGGTAGAAACTTTCTTCTTGCATTAACAGTCCTATTCGCACGCCAATCACCAAATCTATCGAAAATACGGGTAAGGTTCAGCAAAACGGCAATTAGTTTTCTCTCCGACTTCAGGATTTTTTTTATTGAAATTTCAAAAATATGGTCAATTAAAAAATTATTCAAAAAACGCATGCCCGGTTGCACCAATTAATTTTAAATTGATCAGCGTGGTAAAATTTAGAATGACACCATTTTGTTCGGAAAAGAATTTTTTCGCACTTTAAATTTTAACCGTCTGATAAACTTTAAAATTGATTGGTGAAGCTGGGGATCAGTGCAATGTAAAATAACAAAAGGCCAAACTCCGCAGAACTAACACGATTACATTTTTTGGTGCATAAGGACGAATGGGTATGGAAAATGTCCTTTTGAAATTTTGTCCTTGAATATCCTGAAAAATTTGAATTTTTTTATATGTTAAGGACTAATATACACACGACCACATCATCGAATTGCCTCCTCCTAACTGTATTAGCTTAAACAAAAATAAAATGTATTAAAAGCGCATTTTCAATGCCTATTCGTCCTTGTAAGCCTTTTAATGTTTTCAAATTCTATAGAACTTTCCCTTTCATTTGGTACCTAAAATCTTATTGCAAAACCCGCCTGAAAATTATTTAATTATAACACCGTGCGATAAAAACAAAAAAAAAAATCGAAACGCGCGAAGCAGTCAATACACTCTCGAAACTATGGGTCACGATTTATTTTTTTAAAGACCTTGAAATTTTAAAGAAACGTGATGAATTCAAAAAATTATTTGAAAGAACTAGTGCAATGTAACTAG
>NW_016159219.1:23170-93302 GCF_001687245.7 Rhagoletis zephyria
CTGCCAATTTGAATTCAAAACGAAGTTTATTGAAATTCACTCGGAAGTGAATTGCAGAACCTGCCTGTTTATTGATTTTAAAGCGTTAGACGCCTCAAAAGTGGCATGCGTTTAAATTGATTGTACGCGTGCAGCGATTGCACAGATTTTCATTTACCATAAGCACTTCAAAGCGTCAATAGCCAATGCTTCATCGTTGCCAGTGTGAATCGCGATATGCATTTTTTGCCAGCACAACACTATTTGCAAATTTTATTCGCGCAAACATACATACATACATACATACATGCATATATAAAACCAAATTACGAAATTTTCTCTTTTTTATATACGTACATACATACGTAAATAAAATAGCTCACTAACTGATTGCACACGCCTGGCATTGAAATTATTTGATGCACAAAAATATGCTTGACATTTATTGGCAAACCGTAATCACTAATATTGTTATAACTTCCGACTTTCAAATTTATTTCCAGAATTTTTTAATGCAAAGTGGTGTCAATAAAATAATTTTTGTGCATTTCAAGTGCGAAACTTTGCATTTGCATGCGCCAAGTCGGTTGTGGAGCGTTAACAGCTGTCATAAACAAACCAGGAATTGAGTAAAAACAAATGATGGTGAAATAAATGCAGGCAGTGGAGTTAGTGGAATTCTTCATATTGGAACGGAAAAAAATTTAATGTTAGAGCATAATTTTTTGAAGTAATTGTAAAAAATTTGATAAAATGTATGAACATTAGGGTGCATCACTCTCCATGCAAAAAAAAATCGGTACTATTTTTCCAACGGAATTATTATAAAGTTGATTACATTTAAGGACTAACGTCAAAATATTTAGATCTACGTCAGCCGGACCGATTTGAAAATACCTCAAAAAAAAGAGTTAAAAACAAAAAAAAACAAATTAACTCATATTATGTAAGAGTGTATGATTAAAAGGTATGCATAAAAGTGTTTAAAAATTGTATCAGTAGAATCAAAATAATGAGATTTTTTGAGGTATTTTCAAATCGGTCTAGCTCACGTAAATCTTAGTATTTTTCCCAAAATATTTATAATATCAAGAAATTGTATAATTCCGGATGAAAAACTGCAACTTTTTTGGTGAGCACATTAGACCGTACCTTCTTACCAGCAAACAAAAAAAGTTCGCCTTATATTTATATCTGAGTCTAAAGTAATTCGAAGAAAAATTTGTTTGCCCTTTTTACGTTTATCTATGACTCCTATAATCGGCAACAAATATCTTTTATAAATAGTTCTACTCGAAAAATGGAAATACTTCCTTAGCAAAATTTTAATGATTTTTGCTAGCTTTAATTTATTGACATTAGGGTGGTGCGTTAGGGGGATAAAAAACGTAGATCTAATAAGGGAGTACTAGAACGGCGTACTTAAGGTCAATGAACTTTGGAGGAAAAAAAATCTCAATTCGAAACAAAAACATCGTTATATTTGTCAATGTTATTGTGGCTTATTAACATTTAATTTTAATATTTTTATTGAGCTTTGTGCCACGATTATTTTATTAGGAAAAATGGAAAAAGCAACAAAGTGTAAGCGGTGACAGCTATTTCGGAGATCCCCACATCTCCTCATCAGACTTCTTTTTTCTAGACTTCAGCAGGGATCGAACCCGCGTCATCGACATACAAAATCAGAAGCAGCAAATCAGCTGCACTTGATAGCAGTAGGTTGAACAAGGAAAATGAATTAGCAACACGAGTTTATGAGTTATTAGACTTTGTTGCTTTTTCCATTTGCACTTTTTCAAGCAACATACATATGTGTATATATATTATGAATAATATTTCTTGGGATTTTTCTGGAGAGCTGGAGACTAAGCTTGAAAATATGTACAAGTTTCGTCTAGATTAAATATGAAATAAAAATAATCAAAACAATTGAAGGCAGCAATCGGAAAGGCAAGAGCCACCAAAGCCACTCGACACGGCGGTGTGTACTTTTTGATGCTAAAAAAATGGGAGTCAACGACCTCATCCAAATTCTTTATTTGTCAATGGTAATATTTTCTTCGATAATTTTGTTTTATATATAAAGACTTATACAACCCAAATTGGATTTTATTTTGAATTGTTTTCTAAAATCCAAAAATTATTATCCATGTACAAAGAAAAAATACAATAATTTAGAAAACCCGCACAACAATCACTTTCACACAACTAGCCTTATTTCCGGTAATTATATTCGACTAGCGCACGACCCACTGACCGCCTACCCATCCATACGCCTGCACCTATGTATTCAATACGCTTAATTTACTTAGTACCTACTACCATTCTGGAAATTGATGAAATAATTACACGCTACGCAGAATGATTTGTGGTTACAGTAAGCAGAATGGTCGTTTGACCGGAAAAGCACTGACTTGATTTGAAGCCACTGGTAAGCGATTAGGTTTAATGGGTAATTAGAATTTCAGAATTTCGAATGTGCCTTGCCGATAGGCTACAATGCACAAACAATAGGCATATCGTAGGTACATACGTACATACATATGTATGCATAAGTAGTAAGGATATTTAAATCACGGCGATGGAAGCGAACAGAGGTTAAGCATTCTGAAGCAAATGTATTTGCATATATTAGCAATGTTGCAAGAATCACTATTTTAACTGTAAGTTACAAAATTGCAGTTCTTTAAAGGACGTCCAATTTGAACGAATTAATTAAAATTTCTCTTTCGTTATTTTTAAATGTAAAATTTTAAGATAAAAATGGACGTTGAAGGTGCAGCTTTTTCCCATTTGAAAGAAATGGTTTCGGCTGTGCTTTGCATTCCAGTCGCCCCAGCGAATGTGGTAAAAATATTTTCCCAAATCAATTTTAACAAAAAACCGAAAATTCCAGAGTTTTGACTGCCCCAGTCATTGGGCCGTTTTAATACCATTGTAACTAGAAACCTATTATATAGGGTAATACCCCTTTTTCGTAGAAGTGAAACCAATTAGTCATACTGATGAAGATCACACTACACACTCTACTAAAATTTTTTCTTCTTTCCAAAATACTTGAGTGAAGAATAATAACTCATTGGTCATCCAAATAAAAAAAAATAATGAATAAGATTTTATTTTCGTTCAAAAACGCCCATCTTTGATGCATTATTAATTTCATGAAAATCGGCTGAGTCGTTCACAAAGTTAGGTCTTTTACATTTTTCTTTCCATTTGTTTCTCTATTCGCTTATGCAAATCTTATGCAGGCACGCTTTGCGCCTAAAAACTGGCTTACCTCCTCTTCAGCTGCTTATCTACACTTTTTTCCCGAAAATAATTCTGGGCGGATACGCAGTAAAGCGTTGACAACGCCACGTGGATAAGGATAAAAATAAACACTTTTTTGAATGTAAATATTTTAAGGCCCAATTCCATTATGAAAATCTATTGTCTTTAATAAAATGTTTTGCGGTTTTTTCACATATGTATGTGCATATGAATGTTTTTGTGTGTAGGTGCTATATTTGTGCGTGTGTTGCGCCATTAAGTATCTAAATAATCTTAAAAGCCGCTTTAAACCGCGCACGCATAAATTCCACCTTAAAAGCAAACAACCAAAAAACAAACACTTGCCCGACGTAAGTAGTTATAAGCAGGCATACATACATCTACATCTACATGCTTGAAGTCTTGTAAATATTGGGTCATATGAAAAGTCTCTGCGGATTTGTTGCCATTATGTGGTGTTGATGTCCATAGATGTATCTGGCAACACTAGAACAACTGACGTGCGTTTGAACGGAGGCAATACAGGGGGCCAATTATGGTTAAGACAATGAAATTCTTTATCACAATATGATAGTTTTGAGAAAAACACAGAAACTTTTCTTTTTCACAGCCACAAAACTTTGTGAAAAAAAAGTTTACACAGTGAAAATGTTTCACAAATTAATTTATTTTCATTTGAAGTAATTTTATGCGAAGTGATGAAAAATGTTTTCACTTCACGTTTTCACAGAACAGGTATTGGCTGGATTTTTAGTCAAGACAGTTCTGTAATACGTCGCTCGTGCCAAAAGTTTAAGGAGTGGTTTGCTGGATTTTGTTGCGGAAATTTCGATGTCAAAGATGCAACTCGCTCTGGTCGGCTAGTCACTGTAAAAGTCAAAGAAATTATCCAAATAGTTGAGAAAGACCGGCATGCATGCTCAACAGATCAGCAGAAAGGTCATTTTCTAAACTGGAGCTGATAAAAACCGACTTCGGACGTCCATGACGGAAAACAGGCTGAACTTTTTGGCGTTATATCACGCAGTTTCTTTAAAACATAAATAATAAGACCGTCCGCAAAAAAAAAAAAAATTGACAAAAATTAACGGGGCTTTTAGCAACTTCAAACTTGCACTTTGCGCACTAGAATGGAGTAGAATTTTGTGAGTTTTGCACGAAGTTTAGAGATTTTATTTGTATGTTCTTTTGTTGTAGTATGAACTACATTTTTATAAAAAATTTGCGAAAAGAAATTATAACAAAAAACTTTGCATACATTGCGAAAAGTTCTCTGTACCAATAATTTTGTCCGGCAGTGTACATATGTATGTACATATGTGAAAAATTAAAAACGTTTTTTCATTAAACACCCATCCTGCTATGCAAAACAAAACAAAAAATTAAGTGGTTTAAAATTTACAAAGCATGTGTTCTAAGATTATTTGAAAATCCTTATCGTAATTTTTACCTGTAAGGTTAGGCTATGTTTACAACTTTAAAAAACTAAAATCCTGAGGAGAGCATGCGGACTTAAATTCGTTAACCGCAATTACTGGAACTTCGACAATTTCATATCGCGTATAGTTTGGTACAACTTCTTCTCTTTGTGGAAATAGGGTCTTGTTAAATATATCGCGCAGCCTTCTGGACATGTGATACTCGGTATTTTCTTGCCTTTAGTTTTTGTCATTGCTACTCTATGTGTAGGCCGTTCTCCATGGGTTAACATAAGGTTTCTTTACATATTTTATTGCGTCTTGTGTTTGGTGGTATTGCAAGGGAATATTATGAACTACTACAACGTAACAACTCGACCATATTTAACGAAGAAATCAAAATAGAAAGACACACATATTTGATGACTCGGAACAAGTTGGCAGAACTTGATTGGGGGAAATTTTAATACCTTCACCGTTAAGCCCGTAGCTTGCTCCGTCTGACTTCCATTTGATTCGCTCCCTGCAAAACTTTCAACCACACAATCTGCACCGAAGGAATTATGATATGAAGCAAAAGGGCTTGTGGCAGCAACTATTTCTGATATGTTGATATTTTTTTATAAACTTTTTCAGACCATTAGTACTCCAGAATATGCAAACTTACACGTAAAAGCTATCCAAAGATGTATGCCGATTTCCTAAAAAAAAAAGTTTATTATGGGCGTTGAGGCACATTTTCACCTAAACCGATATGATGCCGGGGTGAACGGCTGTTATCGTGACATGATAACAAACTTTGTACGGCATGAATTAGTTGACGTGGACTTGGACAATGTGAGCTTTTAACGGGTCGTTGCCACTTGCCACACATCACATGAAACAATGGTCCTATTTCGAACATATGTGATCTTATTAAATCACCCGGATATATAATAACGACCAATATGCACTGATTGAAACTGATTTCCAATAAAGAAAATTTGTTTGAAAAATTTATCCAAAACACGCGAAGACTTTTCATATGACCCAATATATAAAAACTTGAGCGCGTCAATTTGCCAAAATCTAAATATTTGCATCAACATCTTATCATATTTGCCCATTTGCACTTTTTTTTTTCTTAAAGCGTTCGATTTTTCACGCAAAGGTCTGCACACACATACAAATATACAAGTAAGTAAATATGTATTCGAGATTCGTTGGCGCTAATAAAAAGTCAAATAAATAGCTTATGCAAATGGGTTTGCATATGTTTTAGACTACTTGCTTTTCAGTCTCCCTGGTCTTTCTTTTTTCAGTTGCAGGAACAGCCCATGCGTTTTTAAGCCACTTGTCAGTTTGACCATAAAAACGGAAAATGAAAAAAAAAACCGCAGACACACACCGCATTTCCAACAAGGCTGTGCTGCATATAAGAGTATGTTCATTTTCTAAATAAACACTTACGACCTAAATATGTTGATAGCAATTTGCGGAAACAATTTAAATCTGCCACAATATTTTTCATCTGCTCTTTTTGCGGTTTCTACCTTTTTACTCCTCCACACTTTCGTACCTTTTACGATGGCTGTCTCTGTGTTCGCCTACACTCTAAAAAATCTGTTTAAAAATGCGACTATAAATCGAGTATATTATTGTTTATTTTTTACATTTTTTGGTAAATTTACACGATGAATATGTATTTTTTTTATTTACACATTTTCGTGTGTAAAAATCCTTTTTGTTAGCGGCTTTACACAATTCTACGGGTGAAATCATACAGCAGATATTTATTTTGTAGCTTGTACACACTTTCGCAGTAAATTTACGCACACTACAGCAGCTATATTACACTCTAAAAAGTCCGAAATTTAAACAAGCTATTCGATGAATAATCGAACATGTAATTTCGCGAATAATAAGGTAGGAAATCAGTAANATTTATTTTGTAGCTTGTACACACTTTCGCAGTAAATTTACGCACACTACAGCAGCTATATTACACTCTAAAAAGTCCGAAATTTAAACAAGCTATTCGATGAATAATCGAACATGTAATTTCGCGAATAATAAGGTAGGAAATCAGTAACCTACCTTTTAGCTAGGAAATCTACACAATTTTTTTTTAGAGTGTAGTCATTTTAATGCTCTCTTCTAGAATACTTCAATTTTTTATTGCTTCTTACGGTTGTTTCCTCCTTTTCGCTATTACTCTACCCTCCTGTGATTGCTTGTAGTTTTTGCTAAATTTTTTCTTCTCTAAATGAAAGTGGTTTTTTGGCACCATATACATATGTACATAAAATTGTTCTTTTTTCGAGTAGTGGATGCGTATGGTCTGAATGATCTTTAATTTCTTTGAGGTAATCGTTTTTGCTCAGACATTCATAGGGCACTTAAAGCGTCTGAGTGGTGTGCCTCATTAAATTCCGATTGACTTTTGGCACGATTTGGGAATGTGAATGAAAAACTCTCATTACTACTCATTTACTTTTTTCAAGACTGCATTTGATTCATCGCGTTTTAAAATAAATATTCTTCTGTATACGTTCAGTAGATATTGAAATTCAGAATATAATTGAAACTGTCGAAAGGATAAGCAAATAATAATATTTTATAAGAAAAGGCCATGTGTGGCTGTTGGTATGTTGTTTAGACCGATTGAGTTCGAATTCATAGGATATGTTTGTACTGGTGTCTATTGTGCATACGACACACAAAATTTGGATAGGTTGTGCTTGGAGTTGAGATGTCTATAAAAACCGTATTTAAAATGCGGTTTCATTAAAACTCAGAATACATATATTGAGTCAATTTAAAAGATGGATGGTGGATGTTGGGTAATGTTGTGAAAATCAATTTTAATCGAGTGCATATTGGCCATTATTTTCAATGGTCTTTTGCGATTTTTAGGGTAGTTTCATAATTCTGTCGGTGTAGAACTTCTATGCTTTGTCTGCGAAAAACTTGGCCAAGTGATTTTCAGCAACTCTTCGACAACTGATTACATGCGACCTGAATTAGAATTCCCATCATGAGCCGACTGGGACGGGTAAATTGACACATCCGATTGAATACATAGCGATGGCTGCAAACAATTTGGCGGATTTTTGTTGCCATGCTCCTGTGTTGCATTTACTGACTTATCAAACTGCTCCCGTAGTGTTTGAATAATTTTCACACAAGTTTTTGTAACTATCATGCCAAATGCAGACCGCTCCGAATATGGGGTGCAAAGGGACTCCCACAGCAACACCTCGAATGAGTATTTTCGGAGCGCTCCGAATATGGAATGAGAAGGAAGACAAACAATTTTTGTCTTTATTTCATGATTTTTTCCGTTTATCTGCCTTTTACTGAATAATCTGCCTTATCCTCAGTTTCGCCTGAAAAAAAGTTCAGACGAAAATTTGTCATCCGCCCATAGTAAAACCATGGAAACCAAGAGTGAAAAGTGAACCGGTTCGGGGAAAATGAAACTCATGATAAGACTGAATATGTAAATCATTTTCATGTTTTTTTTTCAAAATAAATGATGAAACAACTTTAATCCTTTTTAATTGTAAACAAAATTAAGAGAATTTTGAAAGACCGTAAAGCCTCTTTTCCGGTCTATTATCGGAGCACGCCAAAACACTTCCTTTAAGTTATCTTCGGATGATTTTGAGGAGTCCTTTTCATAAAATCATAGCCCAATAAGGGGTCTGCACGGAGTCTTTTACGGATTATCTGAGGCAGCTTTCTGGGCCTCCGAAATCACTCATTTAAGAAAGTTCTAAAGGCACACTTTTTTCATATATATTGAGAAGCCAGTTTTCTCCCGCGGATATGCTCCTTTGGGACTCTTTTAGGAGCCTCCCTAGGAGTATCCGCGCACCGCACAGGGAGTCCTAATTGTCAGCCCTAAAGCTTTTAGCTTTTTTAATCCATATTCTTTAAACTGAAAGGTATTTGGAAATTATACATTCATATGTCATGGATTTGATATTGAAGGATTTAGCAGACGTACGCACATAAAACCCTATTTTTATACAACCGTATACTTATATAAGTATATAATGTACATCCATATGTATATATGTATTTATGGATACTCAATATATTCAACATAGTCAAAGTCAATCACAATGGATATAAATAAGTCTGCAGATAAGAATTTATTTATACTTGTAGATTCCACGAAGTGTGTTTATTGTGGAGATGGCAAAAAAAGGAGACTGCCACTAAATTGCTACTATGTAGGGCAAATCTAAGCAAGCAATCTAATATAAAAATCATGCGCTTTCTTTGAAAAATAACTTGACTCTGGCAGTAAATAAGGCTTTAACTGCCGTAAATTGGTCACATATCACCGAGCAGTGTCAATTTGTAAATGAGTCCTTTACAAGAGTGCAAATTGAAAGTGAACTAAATGAAAATTAATATTAGTATAAATATGAATACGATTATGAAAATGAATTTGATGATGAATAATAATAATAATAATAGATTGGCGCTTACACAAATGTTAGTGTTTGGCCGAGCTTCTCCTCCGATTTATGGAGTGCGCCTTGATGTTGTCACACAAAGAAGAGGGATCTACCGGTTTACGCCGACTCCGAACGGCGATTGTATTTTTATGAGATGCCATTGTCTGCCGAAGGCCATGAAATAGTTTCTCATAGAATCTATTTCATAAATCATATTCATAGTCCAACTGTTAAGTCGAAACGAATAAAGTTGCAACTTAAATTTAAGTACCAATTTAAAATTCACTTATATTCATAGTCGCATTTCTGACTTCTACTATTTAAGTACTACTTTTAACTTAGTTTTACGATATAGCAAAACGAGTGTGAAAATTTATTGATTTTTCTTTACGTTATTTTGAAAAAAAGGACATTTTTATTAAATAATATTAAGTTTGATCATCCTTTTACTTAATTTTTTACTTTCATTGCATTTTTATGCAAAAGAAGAAGTTATTATTTTCTTTTTAATTGTGTAAAGTAGCCAGAACAACCGCAGTGCTGCGAAGTGAAACATACAAATACATATCTAAATGTTATGCACTAATTTACTTTAAAAGAACAAGCTTTAAATTTACTTATTATCAGAGAATTTATGGAAATCATTTCAATCATAAAATTGTTATGTAGCTTTATTAGAATTGTAATGCGCATTAAACTTTCATCTTCCGATTCAAATGGATTGCTCTTTTTATAAGCTTTTATTTAAATTTCAATTGGAGATCATTCAATATTATCAAAATCACACTCCATCAAATTAATTTTTACATATTTCGTCCTCTCTTCCTTAATTTATTGAATTATTTCTACGTAGTTACGACTTAATTGCAGCTGCAGCTCAAACTAAATTTTAAGTTAGATAAGATAAGTCGAAATTCGAATTAAAGGCGACTATGAATAGCCTTAGTAGTAACTTAGAATAGTTTCGACTTTCTTAGTTGTGAACTAAATATGACTATGAATATGCGCCTATGTAACTCCATTTTTGCAACAACATCAATACGCACTGCACAAATTGGAGAAGAAGCTCGGCCAAACATTTAGCAATTGTGTAAGCGACAAAACATTACTTGTATATTATTATTATACCGTTGCGTGAGTTGTCCTACTGGGTCTTCAGGACATCATAGACAGTGTTGCCGTTTCGATCCAATTGGACCAAAATTGGTAGTTCCATTTCTTAAAATAAGGCTTTGGTGTTGGTTGGTTTGATGGTGATTTTCGAGGCGTTTTGGTAGGCAAATCAATCGTTTTCATAATACAAGAGTGTGACATTTTAAGAAACAAACACAAATTTTGCTCACCTTTTGCTTTTAATTTAGAAGCGAACACGAAAAGAGAAAGGGGCAATCAAAAGGCGACATTTTTTGGTAAAAACGACATCACCATAAGTTCAAGATTCAAAAAACAAATACTTTTCCTACTCTTAAGTGGTTCTTGTCTCTAATACTCGCCTAATCCATTTCCATCCCTTACTAATGTAAGCAGTAAGCATTGCTAAAGTAAGTAAACAAGATTAGACATGGATTCAACAATGATTTGAGACACGAGGGACTTAACAGTAGTACTAGTTTTTATTTTTTTTTACAATATTTACATCACATTTTCAATGAAAGTCACAGTTTGGCAGGCTGAGAGCTACCAATACCGGTAGGAAAAATAATTTTTTAGTGGCAACACTAATCATAGACCAACTTAAGTACTACATATGTTTGTACAATACTCTTGCATTTGTATTAAATAAAACTGTATTTAGCTACTCAGGCTGGGAAATGCCATGGATTGTTTGGATTGTTTAGGATTTATTTGAACAAGAATTTATCAGACAATACGGAACTAGCTTATTGTGCAAAACATTTGATTTAGCTGAGTATTTTCGTACATACATACCTACATACATACATAGCTAAATATGTTTATATGTGAGACATGCGGTTAAACTGGCTAAACATATGCACCTACATACATATATCGTCTAAGAATTCCACATTCCTACATATTTTGTCAATTTATATGTATGTATGTATGTACTGCCTCCATCTGTTTGTACATGTACATACATACATATCCTTTCCATTGATTCCGAATTGACTGACCTCTTAACACAAAGCCATGAGGAAAGTGGTTTTAGCGTGTATGTGTGTGTGAGCTAGGTACATATACGCGAGTGTGTATGTGATTATAGAGGAATCTATTGAATAACACAAATCCTCAAACTTAAATTGTTTTCGACGATAACATAAAATGATCAGCTTAAGGTGAAGGTAAACTAAGCAAACTATGAGCAGCCATTAGCTGCCAATTCCATGGTAACATTTCTTTTATGTGTGCTTACATATGTATGTATGTTACTTTTACCTAGCCATGCCAATTCAATTAAAGTAAAAATTACACTTTTTTTCGATTTCCGGTCAAGGTATGAGTATCAACCACCTACATACATACTCACTCAATTTCACACGTCGTGAACCTTTGCTCCTTTATCCACCTCCAGGCAAACGAAAATTTTCGGTTCAGCTGGCGATGTCAGCGTGTTGATAACGCGATGCCCTTTATTTTGCAGACAATTGTCGTGCAGTTATGAATGCATACATGTACACTAAGGTGGTGCAAAAAAAAAAAACATAAAATTAACGCTGAACAGATATTTTTGGAAAAAGACTATAAGGCTATTTTTTATGCTTTTATTCGTAAGCCTAGACGACATTTGTCGAAGCGGAACTTCTTTGCGTTCGGTTGGGAGTAAATGCGTTGGCTTTAATTCGAAACCAAAAAGCGACAGAAGAAGGTAGGGGATGTCGGAGGTNGCTATAAGGCTATATTTTATGCATTTATTCGTAAACCTAGACGACATTTGTCGAAGCGGAACTTCTTTGCGTTCGGTTGGGAGTAAATGCGTTGGCTTTAATTCCAAACCAAAAAGCGACAGAAGAAGGTAGGGGATGTCGGAGGTGGGTGGTTGCGATTAAGATTAAGATCGGGATTAATATTATGATCGAGATTGTGAATGAGATTAAGATTAAATTAACTGTTAACATTGTTGTGCAGAAAAATATTTAAATTAAAGGACTTGGCATGTAGATGCGCAATAGAGTTTTATTTAAAAATTAAAAATTAAATTCAAATTATTTAATAGGTTAAATCAAATGTTACAATATTACCCATATCAATCGAAATGTTATGAAAAGGCTTTATTTCTTAACTACATGTAAGAGTGTTGTCACTTGTTTAAGAAATCAAATTAAAGGTAATTGAGATAGATGTGTATCACTATTTCGGTGTCAGACGAAAGCGACTTAAAAAGTTTGAAAATTTTTTGAAGAGAGTTGCCAATTGCTTGAAAAGTTGAACTGAATTAAATTATATAGAATGTGAATGTGAATTATTAAAATGTGTGAGTCAAACGAAATAGTGTTAAGATATGCAGGTTTAGTTTGAACATTATGAATATTTTTGAGGAGTTTGAAGAGGGTTGCCACTTCTTTTGAAAGTTGCATTCAAATTATTTAACAAGCTACCTGAATTACTAAGCGATGGGTATCAATGGAAATACATTTGTAAGACTTTATTTGCGAACTATATTTACGAAGGTTATTTGAAGAGCGTTTACCACCTTTTTCAAAAGTCGAATCAAATGAGATTATGCACAAGTTAAATAAACTATTAAATTAGGGGTTCAAGCGAAAGAGTAGTAAGAAGTCGTTAATTTGAAGAGGTTGCCACCGGTTTGAAAAGTTATATTCGACTTATTTGAGATCAAATTTGATACACGTATCGCTTATAACTCTGACTTACATTTGAAATATTTCTTCTGTTTAAAATATTAAATTCCAATTTAGCGCTAGAACGCCATGTGCATTTACTAAGTACTACTCTTAATATAGGGTAATTAAGGAAGACGTTTCACTTCAGTCGCGCCTGGAATCTCACACAATTTTTCTCATACATATTTGGACCACGCTAATGTACATATAAATAGGTACTCGCAGATAGGAATGGCCATATGTATATTTAACTACATACAGGCGAGAGTTATAAGAAGAAATGCGCGCGCCCGATATTCGTTAAGTAAACAAGGCATATTTTTTGGCGCACTGGAGTAGTAAAAGCGATGAATACGAATAAAGTGAATAACAAGAAATTTGTGTGTAAAAAAAAAAAATATTCCGGCAAAAGTGGCAATCTGGTCAGTGACAGCGGACAAGGTTGGCCAACAATTCGAGGACTCATCGCATACAAGATGTATGCATGAATTTTGCGCTACTTCTCTGCCTTAACAACATAATTTTCTTGGCTTTTTACGCATTGCTACCTACGTATTGTGTTACAAGAAAATTGAAGGTGATTTATTGTTGATTGTTGACGTTGAGGGCGTTGAAATAACCAAATAAATATAAATACAAAATTTGCTTGCTGAACGAGATAACTCCTGCGTTGCATCCAACCGTCGGTGGAAGTTGTTGTGCGCGCCCTTAATAAATTAAAAAATATAGATTTTAAAATTTCATAACATTATTTTGGGCGCATGCACGTGAACATTGCGTGGTTCGGTGTTGTGTTGTGTGCGCACGTACATTACAACAGCAGGACAACGCAATGGGAAGTGTGCTTTTAGGCAGCTTGAAGTGAAAAGAATATTCATATTGAGATTAGCATAATCTATTTTTGGGCTTTGCTCAGACCGGAAATTTGATTAAAATGAATAGTTTTGCCCCGATGGATTGATTGAATGAGCGTAAGAGAAGAAAGTTGTGCAACCATTTTCAAAATTAGTGTAATATTAATGTATTAGACGCCTAAAAATATGCTTTTATAAGTATAGGTCTCTCAAAACAAGCTAATATTGTAATTGTTAGCTTCAATGTTATTATTATTGTGGTGGCATATTTTACAAGCATTATCTGTTTGTTTGTTTGTTAGATTTAGGGATACAAAAACGCACGATATTAATAACCATTTAGCTTTTACAGCATACTCCACTAATGGATCTCCACGTTAAAAAAAAATATAATCACCTGCTTTAATGCACAGCAATTTTTGTTTATAATACAAATATCGATTTCAGGCCTAAAATAATGCCACATAACAAGCTTTCAACTTATTGAAGGGATATTGTTCTGTGGCTTATTGTCAATGATTTGTGTTTTGTATTGGAAGTGCACTTAATTTTAGCCCTTTTTTAACCATTTATTAACAAGGAAAAAATTACCACATTGGTATGCACTTACAGTGCCTGCAATGCACAAATGGACAAAATGGAACTACTATGCTGAATCTATATACTATATTGAATCCTTAGCTTTTTTTTTGAGGCAATACAACTACCAAATAAAATAAGTAAGTGCGCATGTAGAAGTGAAACTTACGTTACATATCTCATAATCAATATATGGAATGGTTAAGAGCATAAGTGATTCCATATATACACATTTGATGTTTCCTTTTTTTGCCTATTGTACCTTGGAAAAAGTGATTATAGCGTGGAAATTGCCCTTATTCCGATTTTGTTCATTAGTAGCTTAATTTTTTTTATAACAGAACATTATTTTTTCCCCTGTTAAAATTTTAATTTTTTAATTTTTAAATCAAAAAACGAAAAATCTAGAATGATTATTTAATTTCCAAAAAACTATCAGGCCTATCGAAACGTGATGTGCATATACACTACACTGTTTATGGAAAATTTTATTAGCTTGCTTTTAAGCTGAATAACGGTAAACTGAAAATATCTCAAAAGTTTAGACATAGAAAAATTTTTTTTCGATTCTCAGATTCACTGAGCAATTCTACATAGGAATTGGATAGCGGCGTGCATACAACATTTTTGACGTAAACCAGTGTTATTATTGGCTAAGGTCTAAGACAACATAACAATACTATTACAATACGATTAACTGCCTTTTACTTAGCCCCATAAAAATCGATGAAATTGCTGATAGAATTATCAAATATTCCAGTTAAGCATAAATAAGCTGCCGACCCTCTTTAACTACGAATATAACCACGAGCAGATATTAATAAACGCATACAAACTATAAAATAATAATAGTCCAGTTTTTTAATTATAAATTTTTAGTAAAATATATCGCACATGTGCCAACGTTTAGCTTATTAAAAATCCAAAAAGCTATACAGACATGCATATTAATATAAGTTGAGCACTCATAACATCTTTTGAGGACAGAAACAAACGAACGCATGCAAATGAAGGCATACGAATGCATATATTTATGTACGTAACTGATCGCATTTACATACATACATATGTATACACCATATATGCTTATAAATGCATACTAGTTGCTATATTTAATGAACTTTAAGCACTTATGAAATCCCAAACGATAAGACCTTCACATCAGCTGGAGCAACAGCTACACAGCCACAGAGTATCAAGCTGCAAGCCATGGGAGTAATCAACTAATTAATGACGAGGTGAATGTGTCGATATGTATGCTTACACCTTTGTAGATATGTATGCTGGTTTACAACCATCCAGATGCAGGACATATCGCATATTCCTTCTGGGTATTGTAGCTTGAAATATTTACATGTTTAAATAGGATTGTGGGTATACTTGTAGTTAAGAGGATATGCAGGCCACTCACTGTCACATAGCCACACACAGCTACTGGCGTTTTGATGCTGGAAAGTGTTACTGTCACAGCTGGCATGCGTACCATAAATGTAGGTATGTGCACATCTGTGTATCTACAGGTGCGCTTCAAGGATTTAATGAATCGATAACGCAATTAAGCGGAAGAAGACAACTTTGATAGGCAGCAACAGCAATAGCAAGCAGCAACAGTGCCAAGTGATGGCATTTACATGCATGTAAATACATGCACACATAAAGCTACATAATTGCTTGGAAATTTTCTCATCAGTCGACACATCAGCGTCCGCTCATCAATAGCAGACTACGTAGCACGCAAGAGTAGAATGGCTCAGCCGTAATGTGCTGCTTCTGCTTTTACGTGTTACTCCGCCAGCATTTGCTAGAAAGTTGCCACCATAGTGGCGTGGAAAATGTTGATGACAAACACAATATACATATGAATACTTATGCGAAGCTTTGCATATATACATACATACCCTGCAGGAAATGTGTCTAACTATAAGCTAACTTTATGTTGATTAGGAAGGAGCTAAAAGTCACTTATTATCTGTATATTTTCTTTGACGAAAGCTAACTATATTTCTATGGCGATGGCCGCGAAATAGTCAAGCGTGGTTTTTACCTCTGCACTAGATGTAGTCAGGGGTGGTTACCTCTGCATTTGATGCAACTAACTTGTAACTAACTACTTTTGCATATAAAATATCAATAGGAAGACAAAGTATTTTTTTTTTTTGTGTTTAATTGATTTATTTTATAACATTTCCCATTTGTTTCTATATTCTGCTGTAGGTGGCCCCATATTCGAACTCCGTCAGACATAACTTCAAAATGATAATATGAAATTTCGATCTCCTTTTTATTTGTACCCAATTCGAAAAAGTATTTGCGAAGTGCAGGATATTTAAATAGAAACGCGCTTAAAGAAAACAATCTCGAGCCTTACTCCTGCATTACTTGTCCACTTGTTTCAAGTCAGCTTTTTGTAGCTAACCACAAGTTATATATTTTATAGAAATCCCGCAAAAAAGCTTACTTCAAGTAGGTTATTTTTTATCAATTGATAATTTTTTTCTGCAGGGTACATACATATTGTATGCATGTATGCATGTGTAAAGCGCTTGTTAAGCTTTACGCTAATGCCAATATCTTTTAATGACTTCGAATGGCAAGGTGAAACCATATGCAACCGCAGAGCTGGAAAATCATAGCTTTGGCAAGTATGTATGTATGTATGTATGTCTTTCATGTAGCCAGAGGTGTGTCTGTATTTATATCGGTTATTTTAATAAAAATAAAAACAAGATTTTCTCACATTGGTCTCTGTGTGAGTATCATGTAATCATTTCGGATGAGTGGTGTTGCAATGACAGTGGCGGTCATTAAGCTTTTCATGCATACAAATAGGTATACAGATACTCAGATGAATCAGAATGGAGAGTGGGGAACTTTTGGATCAAGACATTAGTTCAATGATGTGAAACCGGGTTAGCCAAGAAATGCGAGCCAAAATACATAGTTGAACCTTAGCCTTGCGAAGTCTGGGCAGCCTAATAGAAAGTGTTGAGGTGAGCTTCGGTGCCCTCAGCTGCTTCCTATCCGATGCTAACGCTTCAATGGTGTCTTTCTTTGTCAAGTCCTCAACCATGCAGTTTCTCGCAATATTGCTGTAGCCCAGAATTCGAATTTGTGTGATAATAAAGTACTCAGAGACGGACCACCATTGCATTCAGATTATGAGATCACATCCTAATCTAACGTCACCATCTACAGCAACTTCTGCTTGAATTTAATATTGATGAAGCGTTCGAGGCAAAAGTCCCCTCCGCCAACACTGGTGATGTGATAGGATATCATAGCATGTGCTGTCATTATGATGTCACGCCATGTGACGTCACGTCATGTGATGTCATGCCATATCATGTAATGCCATTTGATGTCATATCTATCACGTCACGTCATATGGTGCCATATCTTTTGATGTCATGCCATGTAATGCCATATCATGTGATATCCGATTATGTGATATCATATCATGTGATGTAATGTCATTTGATGCCATGTCATATCATGTGATTTAACGTGATGTAATTTGATGTAATTTAATTAGATATGATGTCATGTAATGTGAAGTCATGTGATTGCATGTCATTTGCCGATTATTATATCGATAACAATATCGAGAACTGTGTCGATAAAAATGCCGATAATAATATAGATAAATGTAACGACAAATATACGATTGCAAAATCATAAATATATTGATAAGAAGATCGTTTATTATATCGATAGCAAAATCAATAAAAATATGGATAACAATATCGAAAACTTTAGCGATTATTATATCGATAACAATATAGATAAATATATTGATTTAAATATCGACAACAGTATATACCGATATATTTGTTGATAAACATATAATAACAATATCGATTATTTTGTCGATAAAAGTATTGATAACAAAATTGATAAATACAACGAAAATTCCGAAATAGTCCCGAGAATCCCGAAATTATCCTGAAAATCCTGATTTACTCCAGAGACTCCCGAGAAGCTGTGAAGTCCCGAAATATTTCCGAAATTGAAGTGAGGTGAGTTGAGGTGTGGTGAGTCAAACTGTGGTGAATATAGTTGTGGTTGGATTGGGTGCGGTGATTTTAGGTGGGGTGTGGTGAGTTTGGAAGTAGTGAGTTCAGTTTTGCTGAATTTAGATGTGGTTAGTGTCTGTGTCTCTATCTATATCTTTTTCTGTATAGTTACAATTTTCGTAATCTTTTTTCCTCTATCTTTATCTAGACTTATAATGATATCATCGCCCTCATTTTTTCTTCATATCGACCTTTATTTTTATCTTTATGTTTATTATTCTCTTCACCTACATATTGCCCTTTGCCCCAATATAAGTTAGTTTTAGTTTTTATTTTTACCCTTTGTCGTAGGGATGCGCACGTATAAAATACATCGATGTTTTTTCCGATGCAATGCCACATCGGTGTTTCAGTTAAAAAATCATCGATGTTCGATGCATCGCACTCCCTATTATTAAAAAAATAATAATAATTTAATTAAAGAAAACAACCTTTTTAATAAGGTTCAGTGAATAAAATAAATAATTTAAATAAATTATCTGAAGAACGAAATATGCAAATATAACTTGCAATGCTTTTTATTAATTATAGAAATTTGATGTTTGTGAATCGATGAAGTCGATAAACAAATAAGTGCAATAATTGCTACAAAGTACCCATACACAAGCAAGGTTGCTGAACACTTTGAACGGCAAGTTCTAATATCGCTTTAATCGCTTTGTTTTAATTACCACCCGGACAAATAGACTAAAAACCGGACACCTGGCAACTCTGCTTCTCAGTGACCCAAATCATCATCATTCGCCTTCGTTTGTGCACAAGAGATTTATGAGGGGCCCAAAGATCGGACTAAGTTTCTACCGTTTCTAGTGACGATTTGCTACTCGTTTCCATAACATCATCTGCGCACATTATTTAAGTTCGCAAGAACTTCAATACTGAGGCCAATGCTAACGGATCTTTGAAATAAATTTTTTTGAACCTAAAAAAGTATGTTCGATGAATGAATTTTAGACAGCTACAGAATTCATATTTCTTAAAAATATTTTTTACGATTATTTTACAATTAATCTATTAATGAAATACAAAACTACGATGCAATTAAATCGCAAATTGAACAAAAAAATCGAGTAATTTAATCAAATGATTAATAGTTGCTATTCCGTTGAGTTTACCAATTAACTCCCAGTCAACCAACCGACGCTAAAGAAGTTTCACTTCAAAAACTATATGCTGCGCCCTCTGGCGGATGTTTCAAGAAACAGAAATGGATTGATCATATTAAAACCGCCCTATAACCCTTCCTTAGAACACTACAGCAAAAGAAAAAGTTGCCGAGGTCGAAATTCATTTAAGACCCATGGTTTTTTTTTGCAAATTATTTTAGAATTTCACCTAGAATACTCCTCTGCCCTACCCTATGGCCTCTGTATACTGGAACAGACTATCGAGTTTATGAACCAATCCAATTTGTTTTAGTGCATTTATTCGGTAATACTGGAAGTGTTAAACAAAATTTGTATTTTTGTTATAAAATAGACAAGTGCTTAGCTTCAATGAGCCTTCAATTGAACGCGTTTGCAAGTGGCATAGTAAATACTTCTGTTTTATTAAATCTCTTTTAAGTTGTATCGCTATGCATATCCATTAGTCTATTTATGGGAAAAATAGGCAAAACATACTCTTAGGATCATTCAAATGTAGCCTTAATCTGCAGCGCCAATATTTCGCAGAATTTTTCCATTGAGAGAGAATTGCCACGCACATAAACGCATATGTACATGTATGTGAAAATCATTTCATGACACCTGCTGTGCTGTAATCGCTTTAATCACTTGTGGGCGGTTTGCCAACGGGTTATAACGCCTAAAAACACGTAAAACAAGCATATGCGTTGACATAGTTACATATAAAAATTTGCTGTGGTTTTTAACGGTAATCGGCAGCACTCCTCATTTGGCAAAGTCAATCGGATGCCCAATGTGCGGAATATTGAGTGCTTAAAATTTAATAGCGCCTAAATGCAGGCAAAGCTATTATTTGATATAATTATTGTTTAATAGTGTAAGTGACTATAAGGTGATCGATTGCAGGATTTGCCGATTGAAACTTAGGAAATTAGGCGAAACAATAAATAAAACTAAACTTAAAAGTCAAGCATTTAGTTGCTAAAAGCAACATTTTTGTAAAACAATTACATAAAAAAAAAAACAATTGAGACCTATATATATGCTACAAATGCGGTATTTTTTTTTAGATATCGCATATCTCAAACTTAATGTGTTTGCAACGCCTATAAGTATGTACTTATACTGCCATTTCACAAATCACATCATCTTTCTGATATTATAAAATCATTCAAATGAAACAAATTAAATATTATGTTCAATCTCATCATTGAAACATTTCCGCCATCAATTATGCAACCTAAAATAATTTAACTTTAAATTACGCTAATTCATTAGCATTTCCGGCTAATTGATGTTACAAAATGCAAATAAACCTGTCGAATATATATACTTACATACATGCATGCGTACATATAGATGTGCATTTGTAGTTGAAATAATGGATTTGCAATTAAGTAAACTAAGTAGTAGTTGGCAAAGGCGCACCGCAAATTAGGCTTTAGAAAACATGAGTACCATAATTATAAATAGGCGTAGTAAAAGTGCGTGGAGTGGAGTGGAGTGCTATTAAAATTGAGTTAATCAATTAAACTGTTGTATAATTAATAATGACACTTACACAAACATGACTAG
Organism: Rhagoletis zephyria; assembly: GCF_001687245.7. Lineage (NCBI taxonomy): Eukaryota > Metazoa > Arthropoda > Insecta > Diptera > Tephritidae > Rhagoletis > Rhagoletis zephyria. The sequence goes on from NW_016159219.1 coordinate 44,306, forward strand.
CGCCTAAAACTATGTGTCAATTAACTGGCTTAACTAAATTTGTGCATATCTGTAGGCTGTTATGTGTGGGTAGGTATTTTGCAATTTAAAATTATTAATGTGTAATACATTGTGGCGTCTTTTTTATATGGTTATGTAAGTCAGAAGATGGAAAACTAATAACCAAATACATATTCAACTAGGCAAACAATTATGATATTATTCGATTAGAAAAAATATGTACATATTTACGCTAGGGTGGGTCAATTTGTATGGGATTCGACTGTACGCCTATAGCATTCTACGTGAAGTTCTAAGCAAATTTTGTTAAGAAACCGAAAACCATTTGGAGTTCGCCAAATTTTGAAAATAGGTTTCTTTTACTTACCATATTTTTCTAGTGTCGTAAAGTGCTTCAAATTATTATAAAATGTTTGCAGCTTTCGATAAAGTTGTTCAGAATTCTTATAATTTTCGTACAGTGGTGATCGTCGGTTCGAATCCTATTGAAAGAAGTCTGATGAGGAAATGTGGTGATTTCCGAAATAGCTATCACTTCTATCATTTTTTCAAATTATTGTTGTTAAGTTTTCACTAAAAACGGCTCAAGCTCATAAAAATTGTTGAATATAATTTTCGTACAAAGTTAAAAACATAGATGTTTATGATGTTTGGGAAAATATAAGTAGTATTTTAATAAAAAATTTACAAAATAAATTTTAACATGAAAACTATGGCACTAAATTTTGTGACTAACTGTAATTAATTTTAAAAAATTTGAATTCAAATGGAAATGTGTAAAAAATGTTATTTCTTATACTTACGTATATATTTGTTTTCTGTATTGAATTTAAGTTGTATGGAGAAAAATTAAATATGCGTTTTAAATACTTTAACTCGCAAGAAATTGTGAAAATTTTCAATCATATAAAAAACCCCTTATAGCATCTTTTCATACAAAATTTAAGCACTTATTTACGAAACTGCAACAAAATACTAAGGAAAAAAACGCCAAATTTTGCAAATTGGTAAACTCCAAATTGATTTTAGACAGCTGGTTTCTTCGGCAAATGTGCTTAGAATTACACGTAGAATCTGCCTATGATATAAGCTTATAATAAAAAAAAAAAAATAAAATTGACGCGCCCTAATGTACAAACTTAAAAAATAGTTGAAAACACAACAACAAATTGCTTAGAGCAAAGTTGCTTGGAGTCATAAATAGGCAACATGTTTTCTTTACAATAAGAAAGACAAGACATTTGTCGGGTCTGCTAGTTGATAATAAACCAAAGTTCATTTCGGGACTGCTCTAAAATTTTGTAGGTCTCTTTTAGGCCTTAGTATGACTTTCAGATGCTTTTCGAGAATCCTCGTGTTTTACTTTACGGGATTTTGCGTGGCTTTTCTGGATTCTTCATTTTTTCCGCATCTTTCGGTACCTTTGAGGTTCAAAATCATTCACAAGATGTTGCAAACATATAGCATCCCTTACTTTTTCAGATAGCATATTTTTGGGAATCTATGCCAGAATGCAGAGGAGAAAATGTAGTGTAACAATTTTCAAAATCCCTACACTGATTTATACTTATGGCGTTTTCGTTTCTACCGAAGAATGTTACCTTCTCATTGCCCTCTAAGCACAAACACTAAGAACCAGGCAATAAAAAGGCAACATTTTTTGTAGAAACGAAAACATCATTAGTAAACCGTCGCTGAAGCAGATGACTCTCCCTCCTACGGAGGAAAACAGCGAAAGCATTAAGGAATATTTTTTATAAAAATACACACATACCACCTTTTCGTCGACTTCAGAACCTAGAAAGCTAGAAAATATGCTGTCTTCTCCCAAAACGGCCAGAACGTATATTTGGCGCACAGATAAGTTATAAACCACATTTTTTCGATGGTTTTTTTAAGAAAATTGTCACATTTTTCAAAAGTTAAAATCAATTAATTATTGATTTAAATAAAATATTACAACAATGTGGGTTTCAAATGAAAGGGATTCACAAACGACTTATTTCGGAAATATTTTTTTAAAGGTTACCACCTCTTTAAAAAGTTAAATTCAATTTAATTTACACGTAAAATTAAATGTTTCGATATGCATGTCAAACGAAAAATATTTAAGAAATCATTATTCGAAAACATACTGGAACGGGATAGTCACCTGTTTTGAAATTCGAAACCAGTTTAATAAACAAGTTCATTGAAAGATTTATATTAGGGTATAAAACGAGTGCTTAAGAAAGATCTACTTTGAAAGTAGTGTTTGTGAGTGTTGCCATCTATTACGCAATCCAGAAACAATTTAATGGACAAGTTAAATGAAATATAAGTATGATACGATAGAGGTTTAAAAAGTTTTATTTGGGAAATATTTTTAGAGAGGACTGCCATTTAATGAACATTAAAGTTAAGTAAACTAAAAACATTACTTAAATTTTTAACGAATGATTTTGAAATATTTTGTTTGTTTTCAATAAATTTCAATTTCGATAGCTTGCTGTAACAGTGGCAATGGCCCAGTGAGCAGAGCACTTTCGTGCCATTTAAGAGATCCGAGTTCAATCCTTCGCAACGAATTTTGTTTAATAACTTTTTTTATTAGTTTTATTGCTAAACAAATTCATATTTTTTATTTTACTTAACGTTTGGAAACTTTTTTGATACATTTGATTTTCTTTCACTTTTAGTTTCTCAAATTTATAGTTTTTCCTATTTAAAAAAAAAAATATTTTTTTCATTTCGTTTAATTTTTATAAAACTTATTGCTAAACGATAAATATAATAACACTATTAGCACATCTTTCAATTAGTTATTCGAAATACAGAAAAGGGCTTTCAAGATAGTTGCCGAAATATAAAGACTTTTGTTTCGCGAAAGACTGAGGTAAGTTGAAAGACAGATGCCAGAATTGGCCTGCTATTGGTTTTGTTTGTCTTGAAGCAAACAGTTTAATTAAATTAAAAAAAAAATTGCAATAAAATCTATAAATCAAAAGAAAATTAGATCAAAAAACAAAAAAAATCAATAAAGATAGTTTATAAATATTAAACAAGAAAAAATAAATAAATAAATAAGGAAAAAGAAAATTTTCCTGCACTAGGACTCGAACTCGGATCTCTCGAATTGCACGCCAGTGCCCTGCTCGCTTAGCCATTGCTGTTGAGACAGCGCGCGCAAAATGATGTTAATACTTATTTTTATATTTTATTTCAAACTGAACGAAAGAAGTGAGTGATGCCACAAAAATGAACTCTGAGAGGAAACATTAATTAACAGATTTAACGATCATTAGTTAAGTGCCCGTTACAGCTAATCTAACAGCCGCACTCAGAAACGTTCCTTAAATTAGCTCTAATGGGCACTTAACTAATGATCGTTAAATCTGTTAATTAATGTTTCCTCTCAGAGTTAAAAATTATGAAATAAAAAATGTAAGTATGGCCCCAGTTGCGGCCCTTTATTTTTGTGGCATCACTCACTTTTTTCGTTCAGTTTGAAATAAAATATAAAAATAAGTATTTATATCGTTTTGCGCGCACTAGCTCAACAGATGCAATGGCTGAGTGAGCAGAGCACTGGCGTGCCATTCAAGAGATCCGAGTTCGAGTGCTAGGGCAGGAAAATTTTCTTTTTCCATTTTTATTTTTTTTTCTTGTTTAATTTTTATAAACGATATTTATTGAATTTTTTTGGTCTAATTTTCTTTTGATTTATAGATTTTATTGCTTTAAAAAGGAAACAAATTTTTTTCAGTCTTTCTTTTTATATTTCGGCAACTATCTTGAAAGCTTTTTTCTGTATTTCGAATGAGTAATTGAAAGATGTGCTAATAGTGTTATTATATTCATCGTTTAGCAATAAGTTTTCTAAAAACTAAACGAAATGAAAAAAATATCTTTTTAAAACAGGAAAAACTAAAAATTTGAGAAGCTGAAAGTAAAAGAAAAAAGATGAATTAAAAAAATTTCCAAGCGTTAAATAAAATAAAAAATATGAATTTTTTCTGCAATAAATCTTAAAAAAATTGTATTAAAAAGAATTATTTGCCGAGGATTGAACTCGGATCTCCTGAATATGAAATGAAGGTGCTCTGCTCACTGGTCCGTTGCTACTATTACAGCAACGTTAACGAAATTGAAATTTATTGTAAACAAACAAAAAATTTCAAAATCATTCGTTAAAAAGTTAAGTAAAGGTTTTTGTTTACTTAACTTTAATGTTCATTAAATGCCGTTAACGAATCATTAACTGACTCTGAGAGGGAATTTTTTTAAATCTTTACTGAGGGACACCTTAAGCAATCATTAAACGACTCTGAGTGCGGCTGTAAGGAACGTTTCTGAGTGCGGCTGTGAGTCAGCTACCGGTTAAGTAATTCAAAACCAATTTAATTTACTTCTTCTTCTTCTTATTTGGCGCTGTAACCGCCTAAGCGATTTTGACCGAGTCCAAAACAGCACGCCAGTCATTTCTCTTCTGTGCTAACTGACGCCAATTGAAAATGCCAAGTGAAGCCAAGTGAAGCCAAGTCCTTCTCCACCTGGTCTTTCCAACGCAGAGGAGGCCTTCCTCTTCCTCTGTTCCCAGCATCGCGGCCCGCGTTGAATATTTTCAGAGCAGGAGCGTTTCTGTCCATCCGAACGACATGGCCAAGCCAGCGGAGCCGCTGAATTTTAATTCGCTGCACTATGTCTATATCGTTGTAAAGCTCATACAGCTCATCGTTAAATCGTCTGCGATATTCGCCATCACCAACGCGTAAAGGTCCGTAAATCTTTCGCAGAATCTTTCTCTCGAAAACTCCAAGAGCCGCCTCATCAGATGCTTTCATTGTCCATGCTTCCGCGCCATACACCAGCACAGGCATGATGAGTGACTTATAGAGTGTGATCTTTGTACGACGAGAGAGGACTTTACTTCTCAATTGCCTACTCAGCCCAAAGTAGCACTTGTTGGCAAGAGTGATTCTCCGTTGGATTTCAAGGCTGACATTATTATTGGTGTTAATGCTGGTTCCCAAATAAACGAAGTCGTCTACTTTTTCAAACTTGTAACTGTCAACAGTGACGTGGGTGCCAAGACGCGTATGCTCTGACTGTTTGTGTGCTGACAGGAGATACTTCGTTTTGTCCTCGTTCACCACCAGACCCATTCGCTTTGCTTCTCTATCCAATCCCGAGAAGGCAGAACAGACGTAGCCCTTGTTTTTACCGATAATATCGATGTCGTCGGCATACGCCAGCAATTGTACGCTCTTATAAAGTATTGTGCCTGAGCGGTTCAGTTCTGCGGCTCTTATTATCTTCTCCAACATAAGATTAAAGAAATCACACGAAAGGGAGTCCCCTTGTCTGAAACCTCGTTTGGTATCAAACGGCTCGGAGAGGTCCTTCCCTATTCTGACGGAGCTGGTGGTATTGCTCAACGTCATTTTACACAGCCGTATTAGTTTCGCGGGGATACCAAATTCAGACATCGCGGCATAAAGGCAACTTCTCTTCGTGCTGTCGAAAGCGGCTTTGAAATCGACAAATAGATGGTGTGTGTCGATCCTATTCTCGCGGGTCTTTTCCAAGATTTGGCGTATTGTGAATACCTGATCTATGGTGGATTTTCCAGGCCTAAAGCCACACTGATAAGGTCCAATCAGCTCGTTGACGGTGGGCTTCAGTCTTTCGCACAATACGCTCGATAAGACCTTGTAACCTATGCTTAGAAGGCTAATTCCGCGGTAGTTGGCGCGTATGGCGGGGTCGCCTTTCTTGTGGATTGGGCAGAGCACACTTAAATTCCAGTCGTCGGGCATGCGTTCATCTGACCATATTCTGCATACGAGCTGATGCATGCACCTCATCAGCTCCTCGCCGCCGTACTTGAATAGCTCGGCTGGCAGGCCGTCAGCTCCAGCAGCTTTGTTGTTTTTCAGCCGCGTAATCGCTATTCGTACCTCGTCATAGTCAGGCGGTGGGACAGCTACTCCATCATCATCGACTGGGGACTCGGGTTCGTCTTCCTCACTACTTTCAGCGCTGCTACCATTCAGTAGGTTATAAAAGTGTTCCCTCCACAATTTAAGTATATTCTGGACATCGGTCACTAGGTCGCCATTGTTGTTCTTACAGGAGTTCGCCCCGGTCTTGAAACCTTCCGTAAGTCGCCTAACCCTCTGGTAGAATTTTCGGGCGTTCTTCCTGTCGGCCAGCATCTCAAGCTCTTCGCACTCACGTATTTCGGCCTCTCTCTTCTTATTGCGGCAAATACGTCTCGCTTCCTTCTTCAGTTCCCTATAACGGTCCCACATGGCTCGCGTTGCGCCCGATCGCAGCGTGGCCCTGTAGGCGGCATCTTTTTTCTCTGCGGCTTCTTGACATTCCTCATCGTACCAGTTGTTCTTTCGGGCTCGCTGAAATCCAACTACTTCTTCGGCGGCGGTACTTAATGATCGGGAAATGTGGTTCCACTGCTCGCGTACGTCGGATTGTTGAAGAGTGCTCTCAGAGAGCAGGTGTGTGAGTCGAGTGGCGAATAAATTGGCCGTCTGTTGTGATTGCAGCTTTTCGACGTTAAGCTTTCCTTGCATTGTTGGGCGCACATTTTTTGCTGCACAGAGGCGGGTGCGTATCTTGGCTACAACAAGATAGTGGTCCGAGTCGATGTTTGGCCCTCGGAGTGTACGTACGTCCAAAACGCTTGAAGCATGCCTTCCGTCTATCACAACATGATCGATTTGGTTTCTCGTTTTTCGATCTGGAGACAGCCATGTAGCTTGGTGGATGTTCTTATGCTGGAACCTAGTACTACATATTACCATATTTCGGGCCCCGGCGAAGTCGATCAGCCTCAGTCCGTTATCGGACGTTTCGTCGTGGAGGCTGAATTTTCCGACAGTGGCGCCAAAGATCCCTTCCTTGCCCACCTTGGCATTAAAATCGCCAAGCACGATTTTGACATCGTGTCGGGGGCAGCGCTCATATGTACGTTCCAAGCGCTCATAGAAGAGATCCTTGGACGCCTCATCCTTCTCTTCCGTCGGGGCATGGGCGCAGATGAGCGAGATGTTGAAGAATCTAGCTTTGATGCGGATTGTGGCTAGACGTTCGTCCACCGGGGTGAACGCCAGTACTCGGCGACGGAGTCTCTCTCCTACCACGAATCCAACACCGAATTTGCGCTCCTTTACGTGGCAACTGTAGTAGACGTCGCAAGGCTTCACGCTTACTTTACCTTGCCCCGTCCATCGCATTTCTTGGATGGCGGTGATGTCAGCCTTTGTCTTCCCGAGGACATCAACCAGCCGGGCAGAGGCACCTTCCCCATTAAGGGTCCGGATATTCCAGGTGCATACCCTTAAATCATAGTCCTTTATACGTTTGCCGTGGTCGTCATCAGAAAAAGGGGGTCTCATCCGAGGCTTGTTGGAATTTTTCATTGGGCGGGGTTTTAACGTGGCGGGACCCAAACCCAGCGCACGCGAAGTTTTACGCCTTCTCACTTTAGCTCGCTCCCAAACGGGTGTTTGGTTGCTACCCAGAGGATACGTGGATATAAATATCCAATATAATTTACTACTTAAATGATATCTTTTAAAATGGGTGTTAAGCGAAAGTGGTTTAAGTAAGCTTTATTTATTAAATATCTTTGAAAAGAACAGCCACCAGTTTAAAAGTTTCAGTTCAATTTAATGAAGGGGCAAATAAAACTATGCAAACGAAAAAGTGCAGAAGAACATGTCTGCACCTCATGGCAACAGCTGGCGTAAATTCGCAAAGGAAATATAGGCAATTTTTAGAAACACACTCATGCCAGTTTTGTCCAAAAAAAAAAAAAAATGATATCAAAACTTTAAATTTAAATTCGAATCCGGCAATGCAATAGGGGCCTAGCGCTTATAAAATATTTCAGTAAATATTTATGATATGCCTTAAAGCGTCAAGCAGCGTTAGTAATACACCACGGATGGAGGGCGAGTCGGATTTTTAAGCATAGTTAACAAAATTTGATAAATGATGCCTACAGCAGAAAATTGATACGTTTTCTGTCAGTTGCGGACAGTGCATGGCCGCAAGCATAAAAACGAAAGTAATGGGAAAGGCTGGGCGCAAAAATTGAAAGTAGTTTAAAAACACACACTTTTTCTGGGCAAACAAAATTGATGGCAACAAAATATGTATAAAATTTCTAATGAAGACACGTAGAAATTGGCAATTAAAACGGCATCTGATTACAAGTAATTTAAATTTATGCAACGTTGTTTGCTTCGGCAAAATTTGGTAATTGATGGTGAAAATGCTTTTACGTTTTCAAGTCAACAGAATACTGACAAATAGAGTAAAATGCATATAAATTACCAAGGAAAAAGAAAGTTCAAGAAAGTGTGTCAACATATTACATAAAATACAAGCAATTGGATGCATTGAAAGCGCACTAAAAGCAAGGAAGGGTGACAAGAGAAGGAAGAGAAAGAATAACAAGTTTACAGAAAATCACAAAGTCAATTTGCAGTGAAATTCAATGGTCGCGGAACAAAATATCTATGTATGAACATAATGAAAGCTATTATTTTACTGTCCTTCAACTACATATTTTCAATGGCACTACAGCTACACAATCAGACTAGTAACAACAAGTGCCCTTACCGCTGTCCATTTGTTACACCTTTAATGAGGCACTTAAGTATTTTCGACGCGTCGCAATAACGATTCCACTTACCACGGCGAGCACACACTTTAAAACGTTTACATACATACATACATATGTATCTATGCCGTATTTGTGTACATGTGTTATGCAATTCGGACGCAGTCGACCAGGTAAATGTTTATGTATTTGTATATAAAAACAAATGGACAGCTATTGTTGTGCTATAAAACTAGTTTAGTAAAAGCGAATGTTTGTTGAAAGCAGCCAGAGTTGTGGAAGGACATCTATTAAAATGTGGAGATGTCTGCAGCAGCAGCTGTTGCACGTGCACCTTTTGTGCAGTCAATCGAAGCGAATGATTGTCCAACAAATGAGGGAGAACACACAGGGAGAAATATCAAAATAAGAGTGGAATAAAAGTTGAAAAACTAATTTATTTTTTTTTATCGAATTTCAAATTGTTCAGTATCTATTTTTATTTCTTTTAAATCCAGTCACATCAATACGTATGCATTATTAGAACTATTTATAAGGAGCGCAACAGGTAGAGCATTTTGTGTTGTTTGCATATGAGGCATGATGAGTGACTTATAGAGTGTGGTTTTTGTACGTCGAGAGAAGACTTTACTCCTGAATCGCCTCCTAGGTCCAAGGTAGCACTTGTTGGCAATGCTGATTCTGCGTTGGATTTCGATGCTGACATTGTCATCGGTGTTAATGCTGGTTCCCAAGTAAATGAAATTGTCTACTTTCTCGGACAGAGTGGAACTCTTATGGTTTCGACGAATGCTTAAATTGTGTACACGGATATATGCATCTTTTACGGATCTTATCCTTGAGACTGGATTCTTTTCTGAGCTGGGAGATATTTAGCTTTCGCATCCTTCTTGGGGAAAGTGTTGCCCTATTTGTGGCTACTGCGGAAAGGTCAAATGGAGGGTGAGGTATTTATCTACTTGCATAGACAAGCCATTATCAAGGTCTGCTCGGATGAATGAGAAAATGCGAAGGTTGTGTGGTCGGACTTGATAAAGCTGATTCTATATTCGGCAGGACTGAACTTCTAATGATGTTTGGTGATTTGATGAGGTGGTTTTGGAGCTGCAAGTTGTAGCCTAATCACTGGAATGATGCCTTTGAAAGAGTCTGGTGCTTAACTTTTCGATGATGTCAATTTTCCATTTGAGTTTGCAGATGGAGTTTAAGGTAAGACTTCCTCCTGGAAAGAAGTCACCACGGACATTTCTGTCAATTTCCTTGCCCGGTCATCGGCCATGCAGGGATACCAGGGACGTCCCTGTCTCCAAGGACCAACACCAGGGTTAAGGCCCTTTTCCATGCCAGCTAGTTGAGAACCCTTCTGCTCTTAATGGCAGCTTTGGACGTTGGATTTGAAAGATTTAATAGCATCCTGGAGATCAGAATAGATCGTGATAGGCTCATCTGCGGGAGCGTAGGCTATGAGAGAGAGTGGCCTGCTTTCTTGCGGCTGGTTTTACATAAAAAAAAAACTGGAGTGAATCCCGCTACCCTCGCGGTCATTTAGCATAAATGGATCTATGTAGATAGCCATCAACCCTGAGTCTAGGCCTGTGGCATCTTTCCATTTGTTCCGCTCTGAGATTTGTATGGCGAATTTGCCGTCCAGATAGGGTTACAACAGTCTAGATTAAATTAAGGCAGTTTTGCGTAAGTGATTTAACCAGAAACGGGAATATTTGTTATACCAGAGGGATTTGGGTTTTTAATAACGCGTCTATAAGATTTCGACCATCTAGAACCGAACATCTAGATATGTGCGTAATATCTCATGCCTAAAATAAAGATATTGGCGGAGTATTATTAGTAAAAATCTACATTTTACCAGGAATTTAGAATTGAGTTCAGTTTGGCCTGAACGCTCCAACGGTGGTCAGCCAAGGAACCAGAAACTCTCATCCATTTTCGATATATTTCAAAGAGAGTTATTTAAGAGTCGTCCTGTATAGTGCCATTTTCCTTTTCGTCTCTTCAAATTTGTCACTCATACCCATAAGCAAACGAATTAGGGCGGGTCAATTTGAATTGGAGATTTTTCCGACTATGCGCATATAACACCCAAGGATTCTACTTGTATTTCTTCTATTTGCCGAAGAAATCATGGATCTTGGAATTTGCCCAATTGAGAAAATAGGTTTCTTAGCATTTTGCTGTAGTGTCATAAAGAAGTGCTTAAATGTTGTCGTATAAAAATATAAAATAATGGTTTTCTTGGTATGTGAAATTCATTTTTGCACTTATATTTTTCTGAAAACTTTCACCATAGGGCGCAACAGTGAAAACTTTCACATTTTTTTAGAAACTTATTTTCGCAATTTGGCAAACTCAAAGTTGATTTTAGACCCATGGTCGCTTCAGCAAATTTGCTTAGAATTACACGATGCACCCTCCTATGCTATATGCGCATAGCAAAAAATAATAAATTGATCCACCCTAATACACATACTTGTTCAATTCTCTTGTCTCAACGCCAATGCTATAAACAGAGAACACAGACACGGCACAACGCCAAACCAAATATGACAAGGGATGACGGAAAAGCTTTCCACAATAAACCACATAGTACTTTTCTTTAAAAACAACTTGCGCAACTCAAATTCTTTTCAATGATATTTTTCTATGTAAATCATTAAAGTGGATTTATGTAAATAACAGCCAATGCAATTGAAAAAGCAAAGTATGCAAATGCGCAGTTTGAAAGGTTGCCGTGCAATGTAATAGCGAAAAGGAGCCAATACGATCAAAGTGAAAGACGGTGAAACTAACAAAAGCACACTTACAATATATGTATGTATGTATATATATAAGTAGCTGTGCAACAAATTGCCCTATTAATCGAATTTACTTTATTGCACAGTTCTTCTGTTTTTAATGAATGCGGTGTTTATTTATACATCTTCCTACTTGTCGCTTTTGAAAATATATTCAGTTTACACGCTCTTGTATACATGCAGGGCATAATGAGGAGAAGTTGCAATCAATTTGTGTATGCAATTACAAAAGCGCATTACATTCAATTACGACACGTATTGTGTGTACTTAAGTTTGTACAAACCGCCAGGGGAGCCACTTTGAATTCATAGGGAGTAAGCTTTAGAAAAGGACTTATGTCAAAGGGAAATAAACAGATTCGGCTATGTAGGCATGGTTTTATAGAACGAAAGAGCTTTAGAGGCCAAGGAGATTGCTTTATGTACCTTTTTGGTCACCGAGGGGGCTTTTGATACAAAACCTGTGGTTCTAACTAGAGGATACTGGTGCAAAACACCGTGGACTCTGCTACTGTTGGTTGGTTCAATGCTATGCGTCGAGAGCGCAGAATTACATCGGCCTTGGGCAACACTCAAGTGTCGATCAGAGCCATGAGCGGCTGACCGCAGGGAGTGGCCCTTTCTGGCTTGGTTTTGGTCACTTGTAGTAGACGGCCTTTCAATCAGACTAAATGGGCGGCGTTACGATGATGATGAGTACGCGGATAACTTAACGATTATAGTTACAGGTAGTACTCTCTCCAACTCTACGTGTGGTCTCAAACCGGTGTGCGAATGAAGGCCTCAGCATAAATTGTCAAAATGCTGTTATTGTACCATTTACAATAAGGTATAAACCAAATCTTAGTTAGAAAACTCTTGGAGGAGCACGCTTGCTAAGAGACTTGACTTGCACCCCCATCTTGAGAAAACTGTTGCTAAAGCCACCCGGGCAATGGTTGACTGCAGAAGACTTTTTCGGATTTGAACTCAAAGCTGATACAGTGGCTCACCGCAGTATGGTGGCATGATGGCAGAAGACTCTTAACGAAACTGCCAAGTACTTAACTATCTAACTGAGCTTTAAAAAAATGATTGGTACAGACACACAGATCAGAGAACAAGCACTGAGGCAAAACTATAAACAAATGTGAAAGTTGAACTACTTACCACTGATAATTCTGGACACTACTGGATGATCTACTCAGGAATGGGAACTAAATGTGTAGGTAAAGAAATGCGCGCAACTAAATGCTTTGAAGAAGTTCAAAAGCAGATGAGACTAATCAGCGACAGGGCACTGGACATACAGCTTAATTCCTAGTAATGGCGTTGGTAAGGTTGACATAAAGATAACGCTTGCGTTAAATAGTTGAGCTAAACGTTTGACGCTATTGGTGAGGTGGAATGAAAAAAGCGAGAAAGATAAAGGCAAAAGTAAGACCAAAAATAAAATAAAGAAAAGACATACGCAAAGGAAAGAAAAAGAGTTAAAACCACGACCAAGACCACGGCCGATATTGGCCAAGACAAAGACCATGACAAGACCAATATCACCACCAACGCCAATACCAAGACCAAGGCCATGATCAAGACCAAGACCGAGATCACGCCCAAGACGAAGATCACGACCAAAACCAAGAGCAAGACCACGACCAACACCAACCCAAAGACCAATCCAATCCAAGACTATGACCAAGACAAAGACCAAGACCAAGACCAAGACCAAGACCAAGACCGAGACCAAAAACAAGACCAAGAACAAGACTTACACCTAAACCTAGACGAAAAACAACACCGATACCAAAACTTAGATAAATACCAAAGTTTAAGAACAAGATTAAGACCAGGACCAAGATCCCACAGGGCCTGGAACAAGAATAAGGCCAAGACCAACACCAAGGCCAAGAACAATATAAGGATAAAAATATCGCTGTGGTCGAGTAGTTATAGATGCGGACTTTCACTCGGAAATCCCCGATCAGAGCTACATCCAAAAAAGGTTTTTTTAATAAAGGGTCACGTCAGGAAATAGAAAAGCTTCTTATAAAAACCATTTGCCGTTCAGAGGTGACATAAAATAGTAGACCCCTCTATTTGTGTAGCAACAATCAAGACGCGCACCACAAATTGGACTACGACCAATTACATAACATACAAAAAGGTGTAAGCGCGATTATTTATTTATTTAAAAAGCCGATAGCCAGGGTAACTAGTGCTAATATACTAATTTTGTAATTTTAATTATACTAATGAATAAAATAATTATAATAATATTTATTTAAAGACAACGATAAGAATAAATGCAAGGGTAAAGGTAAAAATTAAAAATGCAAAGAAAAAGGCTACAACTAAGGCTAAGTAAAAAAATGTGAAAAAAAATCTACAGTATAAAGCGAAATTAATCGAAAGAAGTTTCAAGTCTGTATTGTGGCCCGACACATTCTATTTTTTCTCGTTTTTTGTTTAAAATTACGAAATACATACATTTATTTTTCCGTCTCTTAGAATGCCTTAACCATTTACATTATTAAATAGTACATTCAATAATACCTCACATTACTTTTTTACCTAATCAGAAAATTGTATCAAATCAGTATTTGAAAGTAAAGTCTTGTTATTGGTAATCACAATTTATTTTACGATTCAAGGATCATTCAAAAAAGCACAATAGTCTCGTTTTAGTAACGACTCGCACTGTGTCATACACATATGTACATATGTATAATATTCACACATAACCAATACTGTTGTCATGTGAAGTCGGCAAATTGTTGTGACAACATATTTTATACTCAACATAGCAACAAGCAGAAATAAATTTACGCCACCACAATGGAGCGGCTGTCTCATTAGCTCATGAAATCCCAATGTCAACCCACATAAATGCAATAATGTGCAGCAACAAGCACACTAACATATACATACATATGTACATATGCATGAGCTGTGAAAAACAGCACTTAGGAAACTCAAAAGCTAATCTAGAAACTAGTTTAAAATTAGTTTGTAGACAGACGATTTAATTCCCTTATCTGCTGCTCCTCAGAATAGAGACCTCCATACTTTTGAGCCATCGTTGTAGGTGGAAAAACCATCGTTATCCGTTGATAGGAAGCCCAACTATTTTTCTCTAGTTGGAGATGGCATTTAACTATAAAAAGCCTAAAACGGAAACCCCATAATGACGTGATGTAACCACTTCTGACATCTGTGTCGGTACCGTGTGAAGTGAAGTTCGCTGTGTGCCCGTATTAGGCTGCTTCCACAATTTGTTATTCTCCAAATCTAAGGGTCCATTTTGCTGATACTATTCTATTAGATTCGAGTTTAGAAAATATATCCGACGAAAAAATTTCTTTGGACCCAATTGGCACAGGCTAATGTCGGACCAAAAATTCACTGGGACATATGGTCTGGGTGTTTCTATTAAGAGTTTTATCTAGATGGAGATTCCAACAACGTTACGCCGCACAGTGGTCTGAATCTCTAATCTAGGTAGACAAATTTTGAAAAATCAAACTCTTTAAATAATTTCTATATTCTATTTTTCAATGATTATATTTAAAAATCGCCAACAAAAGTTAGTGTTTGCAAATTTATATATTTCACAATTCAAAATGACAAAGTTAAATTGTGCGAATTTGCCCGAAAAAATATTTACGGGAGAATGTTAAATAAGACTTAAGCTTTCTATATCCAGTATTCCCTTTTTTGCACTTTTAGCTCTTTTCTAAATATTCGTGTTTAAAGCGGGCCATATAAGAGTTTTTTCCAGCGCAGTTTGAGACTTTTTTATATTATTTCTGAAAATATTGTTGTTTATAATAATATATAGATATATGTAAAGTTGTAAGGTTGAAAATAGATTAATCGTAAACAAAAATATAATGACTAAATAGAAAAAACTGTTGTGGATATGTGGTTAATTAAAGATAACGGCCGCTTCAAGTACTACCTTTATTTGTGAAGCTTCTACGGAAGACAACAACAAACATTATTAACACTTTCAATCCTTCCATGCAATCATCAGTATTAATACAATTTTTTACCAATTCGACTATTCGAACCACGTTTTGTTTTCTGCTTTTTAATGTGTGAAAGATTAAAAAAAAAATAAATTTGATGCACAATAAAATGTTTTCTACTTTAACTATACAAAACTAATTACCTGACATTTCCCTCTCCAAGTTAACTTTCTTTTAAAAGACTGTTCAAATCAATTGCCATTTCAAAATTAGTAACTTAGTTTCGTGACTCGTTATCAGCGATCTCAGCAGCCTCATAATACCCTGTTTTATAAAAGTTTACTGATTTCATAATTTTTCTTTTCGCTATATTTGGTCCGACATTTCGAATTTTTGAAATCTGACTTCAGATTCGTAATAAACGACCCCGAAAGCCGTTGCATGCCATGGTTTATTAAAGCACCTTGATTTCTTAATTCTTGTGTTCGCCATATTGGATCCGCCATTTTTAGTTTAAAAAATCTGACTTCAGATTCGTAATCAGTGACCTCAAAAACATATGGAAACAAAGATATATCAAATTGTGTCAAAGCGTCTTTGAGCAAATAGTTTTGCCTACCCAGATTTAGATTTAAGACCACTGTGCTTCGGTCGGACATTAATACATGCATATGTAGTGATGTCCGCATGAAGTTTGCCAACCACCCGCTTTTGTGCCCTAATGTTCGCCAAAGTGTTGGCCAAGGACGACTAATTATCGCGCTGACAAATCAGGCTGTCGATTCAACCAACAGTCTATGCCTTTAAGACCCACGGTTCCCAAATAGATCCGTGTCCAGAACCGTAAAAAGTACTCTCGATACCCTCACACTCAATTCCACTTTCGATCTTCCCAAGTAGAGACTGGAGAACTGAATACAGTTTCATGAATTGAACGGTAATGCGTTCAAGTAGCAGGTATGTCAGCATTTCGATAGTCCTAAGGATGAAGCAAATTAAGCTAATAGGTCTGTATCATTTATAATGCCTGAGTTAAGGGATTGATATTTCGTTGTTGCATGGTATGTATTCTCTAAAGAAAATAGACTTCAATACACGGAACCAATTGTAGCATAAAATACTTGTTTTTTTTTTTTTTGAAAACCATATATAACTTAGAAAGTGCTTCTAATTCACTTCAACTGCAGTAGTTCACCTTCACTGTACTTTCCGCTACATGGCGCATATCGTATGCTAATAAACACTTGCGTACGGAAGTATGCAACACGAAACATCCGGTGTAACTTAAAGTGTTAACTTAATAATACGACGGTAAGTGAGCGCGAATGTGGCCAGATAATTACGCGGTTTTCCACAAAGCAATTTGATTACATAGCTGAAGTCATTGCAATGTTGGTGGGTAGAATGTAAGTGGCCATGAAATCAGTGGGATGTGTACACATACATATATGTAGGGTGATACAAGGATGATGGAGATCTTGGACAGCAATTATTTGGGATGTATACAGATGTAGTAAATTTGTGGTAAAACCTTTACTTATAGTACATAAAGAATCATTGTAAGTGCAACTAATTTATGCCGATTGATTTTCCATGTCGAATTTCCAGATAGGGAGACACTGAGCGTAATGATTGGACGAATTCATGATGATCCAGGAAAATCAATGCCTTTTTTCGATGGTACGTGCTGACTCCCACTATAACGAAGCCTTAAGTATGGATGGGGTGTGTGTAATGAAGTCGAAGGACGCTGTGCGTCTGTTGCAGGGTAGAAACTCAAGTTATTGAAAGGTACCTCGCGTAACAAAGCCGACGCAGAAGTATACGGTGTATGTAATTCCGTCTTAAACGACAACCTTAACATGTTAGAAGTGGAAGACGTTGAGAAAGTCTTAAGTTTTGATATCTTCAAAGACCTGAAAATAAGAAACAGTTAAAGATGGCGTCCAGGTCATGTTGGTAGCAAAGAAGGTGGGAGACGAGCAGGAAGTCAGTGTTGAAGATCTTGCAGATAAAACGCTAAAGGAGGAATCATTCGAAGCGGCGTTATTCCAGATGTCCTGGATTATAATTGGCGAGACGGTCGTTGGACGTACATATGTAAATCTGTGAACTTTAGCTCTGATTATGTGAGGTCGGAAAACACTTCATGTTTTCTATCTAATTACTGAGCTGACGCTCTATCGGTTCCAGCCATCGAGAGGGAGAGCGAGAGGGAGGGAGTACTTACCCTAGCCTCGTGCTATATGCATGACTCGTAACGTCGGAACGCTACCGGACGAGTTGAGTAATGTAAGACTGTAAACGTCATTCCCACCATCTGGGGCTGTTGCGACATTAATTCGTTTCATCCTCCATACTAACCTAAAACTAATAAATAAAGTTAAAGGCCGAGTATTGGTAAGTAGAAAATTGGAAGATAATTAATAGGTCCTCCTTTTCTGTTCATACTATGAAAATTGGGTTGAATAATTCCATTTATTTGATTAAAAAACAAAAACAACAAAAAACTCCGTCAAACTACAAATTAAGATAGTTTTATTAAACACCAAAGAAAAGCTCGAAGGAAAAGTAAGTTTGGAAATGATTGGGCCAAGTTCAGTGCAATTGTTGAAAGTGAGTTGCTGGCACCCAGGCGTCATCTACGAAATTCAGACGAGCTGAAAAAGCCCAACAATCCTTTTGTGTTTGTGTTTACATAGTGTCCTGTTTTTGATTTCTATAGCGAATTAACACTATTGTGGTAGAAGTGTATTTATCGCGAGCAGCCGAGCCTTGTTGTCGCTGCTAAGCACTGTTGCTAAAGTAATGTTGTAGTTGCCTGTTGCAGCTACAAATGCTTCGTAATCATAACGCTATCTAGAGCAAAGTATGTAGTGGAAATTCCAGTTAATACAGCTACATATGCAACCGCAAGTATATATATTTATATGTACTTACTTACATATATATATGGTTAAGGATATATTGTCGTGACATATTTTAAGAAAAATAACAATTACACAATCGCTTACTTCGTTGCCAGCTCTACTAGGAAAATTGACTATGAGTCGCGAATAACGTAAAAGACAAATTTTAAAGGTGATTTTTATGCAACAGAATACGCATAACCAGCGCAAAATCACAAGTTCGTAACCGCAAGTGAAACAAAAAATCCGAATCATAAGCTCAAAATCAACACTTTGAAAAAGTCGACTAAACCGTTTCGTTGACAAAGTTTCGCTTTCAAGAGATTGTCATATTCTAGCGTAGCCAACTCCAATTGTTTAGTTTACTGTTACGCCTGTCAGTCGTCGGCACGCCAAGATTTTGTTACAAAGTGAGTGATGGCGGCTTCAGATCCGGTTACATTTGCTTTATTTGTTTGAAGTATGAGTTTGTTGTTCCGCTTTTGCCAACATGCCAGCGATGACAGCGGTGTGTAGTGAAAGCGAAGGGAGGAGTAGTATCCAGCAGGAGCTTTTCGCCGCCATTGTTTTCTGTATTTAATAAAAGTAAAGTTGCAGGAGAATTGTAACAATGCTTATTTTAAAGCAAAGCAATACTAATATAGGAGAAGTTTGGATTGCAGATGCAAATATATATATCGATTTGTGCAAAATTGATTACGATTGCGCGAAAAAAGGCCAACTGTTAATAAATATGTGTTGAAGGCTCGAAAAAATGGACTTAAAGTGGCCTTCAGCTGCTGTGAGGGTGAGATCAAAAATTCATTAATGGCTCCTGAATACTTTTTCTTTGAAATATAGATCATTATTCTAAATTTGAATTTTAAAAACTTAACTTATAATTTTAGTAGTCTCTGACTTTACATAGTCAATTACATTAACATTAGTAAACTTGCAATTGTGCCCTTTTTCTGTTTCAAAGTTGAAATATTTACACTTGTTTTAAAGTTTGTTTATTGTTCAGCAAAAAAAATATTTTTTATTAAATTTTCGATTTTCTTCGTTGGTAGCTTGATTATTTGTAAGAGAAAAGCCTTTAATACAAAAAAAAAAAACAAAAAAAAATTTATTTTTTCCTTTTTAAACATTGCATCATTTTATTCACGATGGGAACTACCTGATTTAAAGAAACGGTATACATACTACTTTTTTATTTCTTAGTTTTACCGCCTATAACTGACGTTTACTTCGAATTTCCGAAAGTCTTTATGATTTACTTACACTCTTTAGGGTTATTTTTAACTTATACAACAATTCTAAAATATGCATGTTATCAATAAATAAATTTCGATTTGCTAGAAAAAAATAAGTCCTATTTTAATTCTACATGCCTAGATATTTCAGAAAAAAAGCTCATAATTATTGTAAGGGGAAAAATTTTGAAATTTCGCAGGCCTGTGTATTTACTTGAGAATTTTGTTGCTGTAATGAGTGGTACCAGGGAAGATATGTTGGATTGTAACAAAGAAGTTCGACTTCTAGTAGCCATATGGGCTTCACCAGTACCAAATTTGACACTTACCCCTTCTATAAGCAAACGTAATGGATTGTGCGGGTTATTATTTAGTTGCTGAAAAGAGAAAAGTTAAAAAAAAATATATATTAATTTGTTCATTTGATAATATAGCCTTGTGGTCGGTCAGCTGATTAAGTTAGGTGACATTTTCACCAGTTTTGGCTATTTTTCTTTTGTCTATTAAATGTTTATAATATTTTTATAAAATTCTAGTACAGTACATAACCAGCACCACATAAATCCAAATTTCAATATTCGTAAAATAATTTTAAATGTTCAAAAATCTTTAACAATTACACACCCAAAAATTTTAAAATTTATTTTCAGAATTTTTCGAAAATTTTTTGGTATTCAGTTTTATTAGGTTAAAGTGCAAATTTCAAGACGCTAGGAAACCGCGTTGATTTTTAATAATTTTTTTTTGGCTGACGGTGTTGTGCATTTTCTTCCATATTAAGCGTGCTTCAAAACTACTCTTATATGGAAGAAAATGCCTAACACCGTCAACAAAAAAATTATTAAATTTCAACGCGACTTTCTAGCACCTTAAAATTTGCACATGGGCTACAAAACTGCATACCTTACATTTTTTTTCTCAAAATTCTGAATAAAACTTTTAAGATTTTTTGGGTGTAACTGTTACAGTTATTTGAATTTTTATAATTGTGTACGAATTGTGTTTGCGGTGCTGGTTACGCAATATTTTAGACTTTTAAAAAAGAATTATAAACGTTAAATAAACAAGGGTAAAGAGCCAAAATTGGTCAAAATGTCACTTAACTTAATCAGCTGCCCACAAGTGTATTTATATATATATAAGAGATTCCTTTTCATATCGGACTCCAAATTTGGTGTCACACTTTCGATTGGTTTGAATTTTTTTATGGGTTCTATACATGAAATAAGCTACACGTGTTCGAGGATTTTTTTTTCGCTTTTTTCTTTGGAGATATGATCTGTCAAAGTTTGCATTTTTTCGTGATTCTGACTAATCATGTACTCCTTCAAATCGTGATATCTCGGGTTCTGCCCATCGTAGGGACTTCATCTTAACGTCGTTTTAAAGCTAAAGAAACGGGCTTAATATTTTTATATATAAGCTAGTCTTAGCCTTCCCAAAACATGACTCGTCAAATGGGCACCGAGAAGTTAGCTACTCTTTAAATGCAAAATATTACTTAGAATATTGCAATCGTTTGTAGGTCGTTTGTAGGTCTATGATAGATACAAATTAACGTTTGATAGATCTTCCTATTTCTAAAATAAGAAAAATAAAAAAACTCAATATTTCTACGGAAGTTAGCCCCCAATTTTTTTTAATTTTGCCGATAGAATGTTGAATTGCCGACTAAGTGATGCAGAATCGTTTGTAGGTGATTGATAGATGACATTCGGTCTCCTTTAATGCTCAATATATAAATTATTGACGTGAAACGGTTTCGGAGAAATGTGTTGTACCTAAATAGAGCCAAGTGTACCGAATGTATCTTTATCTTACTTAGAATATTACTTAGAATATCACAATCGTTTGTAGGTCGTTTGTAGGTCTATGATAGACAAAAATTAACGTTTGATAGATCTCCCTATTTCTAAAATAAGAAAATTAAAAAAGCTCAACATTTTTACGGAAGTTAGGTGTTTGTGGAATTAGACATCCGATCAAATGTTACTCACAAAACGGGACTAGAATGTAAATTGGGTGATTTGCCAACGGTTATTGACTTAAAATCCCAGAAATATCGTTTGGCTGGAGTCATTGAGCTTAAACATCATCACTACAAGGCATATTGTTATCGTGGAATGACAAATTGGGAAATACATGATGATTGTGAAGTTAAAAGCTCTAGGTGTGATAAAAACAAGAAGGTTGAACCTCATGCTGTAGTTTACGTTCGCTGCAATACTATTGACCGAAAAATATCTCCATCAACAATGCATACGAAGTCCAATGAAGAGAATGTGGTCAAAAGAGAAATGGATATAGAGGTTTTAGACGATTCTGACACTACATCTCGTGATAATTGGCGAGGGAAAGAAACACAGGAAGTGGTAATAGATAATTCTTCGACAGTTGCAGGCCCAAGCGAAGGAATTATTCAAGGGGGATGGAGGTAAAACTTCTGTGAATCATACTGCTTTCGTTTTAAAAAATGGCATAGTAAATGTATGATTATTTGATACTTTTGCTTATAAATGTGTAAGCTACTACATATCGTCGCTGAGTTGAAGATCGCCCTATGTCGGGTGCCGCTTCAAAAACGCCCTATCTCAGGAAACGGTAGAAAAGCGCACTATTTCAGAATTTGGTTGAGGAACGTGCTATTTCAGAATTCATTTCAAGATAGGGCGTTTTTAACCAAATTCTGAAATAGGCCCTTCTTCAACCATTTGCTGAGATAGGGCGTTTTCGAACCGGTAGTCGAGATAGGTCGTACTTCCACTCAGCCGCCGATATGTACATAGTATTTTTTTGGAATTTAATTTAAGTTGAATGGCAAATAAAAAGAGCGTGAAGCTACATATGAGTTGAAAACATGTGATTGTTCTTCAAAATTACGCTGAAGATACATAGTACACCGGCTATACCGAAATAGGCATAAATAACGGACAGTTCTTATGCTATGTAAGAAATTGATTGCGTATCTAAGTATTAACAGAATCCCAAGTGTTTTTATTTTTATTAGTGGAGAACTTTTAAATTTGTTCCCATGTTTTTGTGTGCTTGCAAGTTTTGCAATCCGTGCTACATGCAACGGCTTTTCAAGGTTTCAAGAATATCCCTACTATGTTATCTAAACGCCCAAAACTTTGCAATACTTTTTACACGATCATATAATTTTGAACGAATTTAGTTTCGACACAAACCGGTTTCGTGTTGGCATTGAAATGCCATTTTTCGTTCAGATTTACACTGCAATTTTTTTTAAGTAGCCAGTAATGGAAAAGTAAGCACAAGTCAACCTTATCAGCCCTCTTAATACCAAAAATAAATTCGGTACACTTGGCTCAATTTAGGTACAATACACTGAGACTGAATGTCATCTATGAATCACCTGCAAACGATTCTGATCCTTTAGTCGGCATTTGAAAATTCTATCGCTAAAATTTAAGAACATCAAGGGGCTAACTTCCGTAGAAACTACGATTTTTTTTTCTTATTTTAGAAATATGAAGACCTATCTAACGTTAATTTTTATCTATCATAGACCTACAAACGATTGTGATATTCTAAGCAGTATTCAAAGTAAGATAAAGATACATTCGGTACACTTGGCTCTATTTAGGTACAACACATTTCTCCAAAACCGTTTCACGTCAATAATTTATATATTGAGCATTAAAGGAGACCGAACGTCATCTATCAATCACCTACAAACGATTCTGCATCACTTAGTCGGTAATTCAACATTCTATCGGCAAAATTAAAAAAAACAGGGGGCTAACTTCCGTAGAAATATTGAGTTTTTTTTATTTTTCTTATTTTAGAAATAGGAAGATCTATCAAACGTTAATTTTTATCTATCATAGACCTACAAACGACCTACTAACGTTTGCGATATTCTATATAATATTTTTTTATTAAACAGTAGATAACTTCCTGGGGCTCGGCAAATGAGTGCGATGGTTTTAATATGTAACGTATACGCCATGACGAACCATGTCAGGGCTAGGTATATACATAGGTATGTACATACATGTGTATATACATTGAGCTAACTTTCAGACGCACTCTGTTAGGTGTTGCCACATCAAATTTTTAGACAAAAAAAAACATTACATATTAACACACCATAGTATGTATTCCTGCGCGATTATTGAAAGAAATTAATTTGAAAATTCTTTAATGCTGAAAAATTAAAATTAACAAAAATTAAATTAAAATGAAATTTCAGTATACCATGTAAAGTGTATAACTCTAAATACATGAAGAAACTTACCTAATGAATAATCTAGTATGATCGTGTATAAGAAATACCGCTATTTTTGTATATCAGCAGTTTTATACGATGGATCTGTATGAATCAGCACACAACCCATTTTTGCTGTAAAAAGCAAAAGGTAAAAGGAATAACCAAAGCAGCGTTTTGGCGGTAAAGCCTAGTTATTGTAGTGAACAAGCACCGCACTAAAAAAGTGTGCTAAGGTGTGCGGTTATTCAGATTTGATCCAAATACTTTACGACACGACTAATGGCTGTAAGTCGATGTATACTAGGACACCTGTAATACATACGTACCTACAGCTTTCTACTTCGCTGTATTTATGCACTCGAGTTATACAACTGGCGAAATACCTATTCGCATATGAAGTCTGACGCCGCATAAATATGGAATGCTTAAATACAAAAAAAAACATATGTATGTATGTTTATATGTATATACATTTGTATGCATGCTAGTAAATGGAAGCGTTGCATTTTTTACGGTTAAATTGTGTAGAAAAATGTGTTGCAAAGTAAGCAGAACAAACATTCGTAAAAAAAAACTTGCAGCATACAAAAGTCAGTCAGCACAATCAACGCCAGGCAGTGCTTTTCACTTTCTACCAAACAAAACTGCCACGGAATGCTTATGCCACGCCACCGACGTCAGCATTGCGTATAACCTTCACATTTACTTAAGCATGTAGTATGTGTGGATGTTTTGTGCATAGGTTTAACCATTGCAAGTTTTTCATTACTCATATCTGACGCGAACAACAATCATTTACACAGCACACAAACTAACTTTCTGTATACAGAATATATGCCTAGAAAAGCGTTGGTTGGTGGCTGCTTTTCAGTTGTTGCATACTCAGTGGATTTTGGCGGAAAGAATGCGCTTTGTTTAGATTTAGTCATTTAGCAAAGCCTTTTACGTGTTTTTTGTTTCTTTTTCATTGTAAATTTGACAAATGTCAGCGGCAGTTTTTTCACTACCACGGTGCTTATCATAACTATACGACTCCCACATATTGGCGAGTTTTGATCATTTATTTATTTATCTTTTTTTTTTTGAATATTTAATTTTAATCATTTTTTGTATAAAAATATAGCTCATTCTATTCTTATCCTTATCCTTACCAATATTATAAATCCGAAAGTGAGTTTGTTTATTCGTTAAGCTTTCACGCTTTAACTGTTCAACCGATTCCCATTAAAATTTTGTACACTGGTGCCATTTAGCCCAACTTAAAATATAGGATAGTTTTAATCTGGATTGTACGAGGGGGCGTGGCACCTCCCATAAAACGGAATTATCATACCGCATATTTTATATTTATTTTTGATAGAGTGCAGGAACTTGTTATATATAGATACATATACGTGTGTATATAAAATGAATTCCATACTCATAGAGGAGGGCTGCCACCTGTTTAAAAGATCAAATTCGCCTTGAATTGAGGGAATTATTTATTTGAAAATTATATTAAAGAATGGATGACAAGAGGCTTAAAAAAATTGTAGTTTGAAGGTATTTTGGAAAGGGCTACACCCTGTTTAAAAAAATTTTAAATCAATTCTTCGCAAGCTATCTGAAAAGTTGATATATGGGTGTCAAATGGCTAAGAAACCTTCAGATTGAACATTTAAAATATTACTGAGGTGTTTTTCAAGCGTTGCCACCCGTTTAAAAATTAAATTCATTTCATTTAAATGAATTACTACAATATGGGTATAAATCGAAAGGTTTTTGATAAGCATTTTAGTTCTAAACTACATGTAGGATGGTTGCCACCTGTTTAAAAAATCAAATTTTTCTTGAATTAAAGTAATTTGATAAGTGAAATATGTATCACAATATGAACGTCACACAAGAGGGACTTAATAGGGTTTTAGTAGAAAAATATTTCTAAGAGGGTTGCCACCTGTTTTAAAAGTCGAGTTTAAATTAGAAATGTTCAGCTTGAACATGTAGAGTTCTCTGAGTTTTTAGTTTGATAATATTTTAAAGATATTTAAAAAATTTAAAGTCTTCTGATTTTCGCATATTTTATATATATTTGAGTTTAATTAAAGTAAATTACACTTAATGTAGTACGTAGAAATTTCATACACTCAGCGAAGCGGGTGAGAGCAATCTAGTTACTATATAAATCCAATTTTAAAACTTTGTATATAAATTTTAAAAATTACAAAAGAAAATCCACAAATTTGCATCAAAATTTCAAACCTTTTAACCTGAACTTTTTGAAAATGCTTAGGTATGCAGTTTTATAGGACATTCAATTCTTATAGTACAACAAAGTGATGTTTAAAGTGGCTAAAAAATATCGCTGTTTTTAGATTTTTTTTTTTTTGTTGACGGTGTTGTGCATTTTCCTCCATATAAAAAATTTTCGAATATACTTCATATGGAAAAGAAAGACTGACGCCCAGGGCCGCCCAGAGAAAATACGGGTCCGGTAATAAATATGTTAATGGCCACTCTTCCTCCCCCCAAACTTTTTTTTTATCAAATGTATCAACTTATTAGAATATCTTTATCTACGAACTTAATTTTCGGAAACATTCATGGGCGTCAAAATTTCAAACCTCCTTCTCGTCGGGCCTGGTGATGCCGTCAACTAAATAATTCCCAAAAATTAACGGTATTTTGTAGCTACTTCAAACTTGCACTTTATTTTAGCAGAATTTAATGAGCTATAAATCTGCATACCCAAACATTTTCGAAAAGAGTGTGAAACTTTGTTCAAATTTTTTTGTTTTTTTTTTAATATTTGTACAAAGTTTGAAACTTGAATTTATATGTTTTTGCAAAAAAAAAATAATTAAAATCAAATTAAAAAAAAAAAAAATTGTTCAATCTAAATAGAGTTATTAAGTGGGTGTCACATGGTTATGACAAGCACTATAATTATGTGCATATTACATCTAACACGTGCAGCACTCGCCACACTTCTATGGTAAGGGTATAACGAAGTATGTACTCGTATTTGAAATAGTTATTTACTACTTTAAAAATGTTGCGTGTAGTGTGTTCAAGTGTGGGAAAATTTCTTGTGGCAAATTTTGCGGAAAATTGCTATTTTTGTTGCTGGCTGTTAGCATTTCCTGCCAGATAATTGATGATATTAAAGTTTGCTTTAATTGGTTAATGAATTTGAAATTGGCCATCAAATGTGATCAAATATGCAAACATAATTGCAACAACACATACCGAGATGGGTAATATTGTATTTACTAAATACTAAATAATTACAAAACTTTATTTTTAATTGCTGATGAATTTTATGAATTATTTTGGAATAAATTTTCGTCATCTCTTGTAAATTGTCGAGAACGAAAAAAATACTTCGGTATTTAGGTCGTAGTAAATACTTTAATTTTTGGATGCCACTTTAAGTATGCTAAATAGTATGCAACAGTTTGCAGGTATTTTCAATTAGCACAAAAGCATTTTATTACTTTAACCTAATAAAATACTGCGTACAAAAGTACATAGTTCATTTGGCTTCACTAAATGCTGGATAGAAAAGAAATCCCGAAATGTGTCGAAAATCCCGAAATTATACCAAAACTCTGAAAAACCAGGAAAAATATAATACAAAGAGTTCCAAAAATCTCTGAAAAAATAAAAAAAAAATCCCAAAAGAACCCTTCAATATTCTTAAAAAAGTTCCAAAACTTAAAGCAAGATTTTAATTTATTATTCCGGTATCTTTAAATTTTATCATTTTAAAAAGAGAACTATTTTTTTAAATTTCATTTAATTTTAAGGAACTCATTTTAATTTTTTAGCTCTTCTCATTTTCGATTTTATTGTTTTAAAAAGAAAAATATATTTTTTTTAATTTAATTTAATTTCTAGGAATTTAATTTATTTAATGTGCTCATATATACTTTTTTATTTTTAGTTTCTATTGTTTTAAAAAGAGAAATATTTTTTTACTTTGACTTAAATTTTGACAATTTCTTTATTCATTTTCTTTTAATTTTGTAGATTTTATTGTTTCCAAAAAAGAAATATTTATATGTTTATATTTTTTTGTTTAATTTGTCCCTTGAATTTGTTGTTGCATTTGTTAGCTTGTTTACATTTTGTGCTGAACAACTGATTGTTGTCAGATATAAATGTAGGGATGCATATTTCATATTTAAATATTGGGTATATTGCCCATTTAAATGTTAAACTGCACGATCTGAAAATTAATTTTTGAAGTTAATGAACAATGTCTGCTTACTTAGCTCATCTGAAATTGGGCCTTCGTATTGCGAAAGACAGAAAAGAGCTTTCATGATAATTGCCAGAATTACCAATTGTCTTACGAAAAAATGTTTTTCTATCGAAAGACTATGGTGAGCTAAAAACAATTACCAAATTTGCGCTGTAAGTCTAGCCTAAATATATTTGGAATATTTTTTTTTTTTCATTGGCTGTTATTATAATAATCTCTCTACGTCATCCAAGCTTAACATACGAGTAAATATATGATGCAGAATAGCAACAGATACGAAACTACAAAACAAGTGTTGAAGAGAAGTAGACAAGAGTCATTTACATTAGCCTAATGCTGGATTTCCACTCGGCATTAAATGGCAAAAAATGACAAATGACAAAGTCGGGCATCAAAAAATAATCGTGTCATTATATTAAAAAAATAGTCATTACGATCTTTTCGACATGGCCATGTTTTAAATGGCAGACATTTTTTCTCATTTCAATGCCTAGTGGAAATTCGGCATAAATATGTGCTAAATAAATCCCTTTTATCTCACAAATAAGTTTCATTTCTTAATTCTACACTTCAACGCCTTCATACTTATTACTAGTTATATCTATGTATGAATTTTTTTCTACTTTATGTACTTTATTTGTCAATAGCCTTGTATAAATATTTTTTTTTTTTATTCTCTTCCCATGCAAATCTTTAACAAATAACTTTCGCTAATATTCACAAAGCCGCGTTAAGTAGCTTGTAAACCGGCGCTGAATTTAACTACTTAAGTATGTAAATCTCTAGCACATTAAGTGGATTTGTTAGCATTTGCTGGGTAAAGAAAAACAAAAAAAAAGTCAAGCTAAATTTTTGTTTTGTTTTGAAATCATATTTACATACATACAGATGTAGATAAAACTCATGCCAGTGGTTTACATATAATGTCTCAAGAGCGCTTTGCTAATTAAGTTGAGCCGCTTACATAAAAGCGATTAAAAAGAAAATGCCTGCATAAAATTAATAGCTGATAAGTGTGAACCTTTGCGGCTTATCCATGATGAATTTTCTATTCCCACACATTTTTTAAGATTTACATTTGTTTTTAGAAATTTACTTGGGAATCCGTAATCCAACCCAAAATATTTGAAATACATATTTTTTTGGACGCTTAGTTGGTTCCTAATAGCAAATGTGCACGAACGCGTTTGCTTGTTTAAATATAATTAACATACAGATGTTATTATTTGCAGACTTCCGCACTTGCTTTAAATTATTTTGGCGTTTGTGTGTGAACTTTTAGCGACGAATTTTGTAGGCTTCCAATTTGGTAAGCGCTTTTATTTCCATTTCAATTAAAAACTTTTGGGGTGGGACAACTCCTACCTTCATCAATGTTAATTATACTTCGCTAACTTCGCTAAAAGCATGTCTCATACAAATCGCAAATAGCGATTCGCCATTGTTCGCTGTGAACCTGCAAAACACGCTATTCGGTATCGGAGACTCGCCAGGCCTGACCCTACTTATCTCTAAACCTTGCTGAGTTCCTGAAGGTAGAGCCATAAGCCGTCTAAGTTCTCCAAGAAGCGGGCACCCACAAATTTTAGACACTTTTTCGAAGTGCGAGGAGCTCGCATTAGAAGTGTTGGATGGATTATTTATCTTCCACATCTTTACAAATTGCGCAAAAACCAATGGTCGAGTGTATTGTTGATATTCCGAACGTTCGGTTTTTGAGAATCCCTGAAAATGCCGAACACTTGGGTCATCAAGCAATTATCCAATCAGCGTCCAAAATGAGCATGATCTCATCCCTGTGGAGAGGTTATTCCTCCTGTTGTTGGTGAGCTGACCCAGTCGTTATCTCAATTCGTGACAACAGGAATTGCAAAATATATTTGCAAAAATACGACGAATTTTAACAAATGTTGATCAAACTCGTAAACTTTTTAATCAGATTTTTAGAATTTTTTTGAGCATGCAGTTTTTTAGCCCATTCAAATTTAGTATAAAAATGTGCCAGTTCGAAGTGGACTTAGCGTTGATTTTTGGCAATGTTGAATGTATGAAGAAAAAATTTATAAAAATCAACGGTAAGTCTTAGCTACTTAAAATTTGCACTGCATTTTACTAAAATTGAATCTGCTGCAAAACTCCATACTCAGAATGTTGCTAGTAAATCGAATTACAAAACACAAAATTTTGAAGGTTTTTGTTATATAACGAATGCTAAAATGTCTCTTTCGCATTTATATTTTCGCCATTGTATCTAATAATAATAATAATAATAATAATAATAATGATAATAATAATAACAGATTGGTGCTTACACATATGTTAGTGTTTGGCCGAGCTTCTCCTCGGATTTAGTGGAGGGACCTACAGTTTTACGCCGACTTCTAACGGCGATTGTATTTTTATTCCCAATGCCTGCCGAAGGCGACCGCTGTTAAGACAAAAAAGCCTTTTTTCTATATTTTTTTGCGATGTTGCTTTGACCAGGGCTGGAACCGCCATCCGCCATATTTTTCATATCCATGCATTTTTTGAGGGAATTAATATTATTTTTAATAGTTTCACTAAATTAAAGTTATGCTGAATTTCCACTACGCATTAAATAACAACATTTTTAATGACAATGTTGACCATTAAAAAACACCCGTACCATTGCATTTTGTAAAAAATAGTCATTGTGTTTATGTCCACATGGCATTTTTTTAAATGGCAGACATGTTTTGTCATTATAATTCCAAGTAGAAATTCGGCATTAGAATCGTTTCATTAAAAACAAAAACAAAAAACTTTACAAATAATTATAAAAACCTAAAACAAAAATTGCAAGAATGGTGACTGCTGTATAGCAAGAGTACCAGTTTGACAGAATAAACCATAATCCATGATCGTAGGAAATAAGGATGCTGTCTATTTTTTGTGGCTCCCCTATATTATATGTTCTATGTGATAACGAAAGTGGTGTCACGTTTATACGAAAAATGGTTTTTGGGCTAGAGTACAGGAAGACTCTTGTTAAATTGATAAAGAAAACACTGAAAATCGGGGCATAAACGGTACAACTATAAAAATCGGGACAATTAAATATACGTCCCGATTTTTAAAAAATATTCAGCGGAAAAATGTTCTCAAAATCGGTACGAGTGGTTACTGTAACTATAAGTTATCCCAAATAGTTACATATACAAAATAGTTCGCATAATTTTAGACAAAAAAAAATGGGTTAACTTTGCTTTAACAAAATTAAGTTTACGAAAACCACATGAAACTTTGCAATGCCAAAAAAAATGAAATTTTCCAAGATCACGAAGTTTGAATGTTTACAGAGTCGATTTTTATTTATTTATTTTTTTGTTATATACATATATACACATATATTTTGTTTTATTTTTAAATTTGGGGTAACTTCTCAAATTTTTTTCCACAAAAAAAAAAAACCGCGAAGAAAATTTTAAACCCGTTAAAAAGTTATAGATTATTGATCATTGAAACCCCTACAAAAGTACACTGTTCGTCGCAACAATGTGCATTAGGGAGGTCAGAAAATGCATTTGAGAAAGGTAAAGTAGGAATTTCTATGCTCTCACCTAGTAAGAATGTTCTTTATCGAAACAATATACCCCTGTTTTCTTTTTAATAAAAAAATTTTTAGAGGTCGCTCAAAGCGCTCAAATTTTAATATGGAGAAAAACAATGTCGTTGGGGGATTCATGAAAATTAGTTAATAATAAATGAATAATTGGGTATTATACCTTGAAGAAACAGTTTGCCGATTGAAAAATAAATATTTTTAAGAATTCTGTATCATTTATACTAAACATTTTTTTTTCCCCATATAAAATTCATGGGAAACTTTGAGCGCAGTGAGCGACCTGTAAATATTTTTTTTTGGTTTCAAAACAAAAAAGGGTATATGTTTTCGATACAGAACAATCAATTCTAGGCGATAAAAGCTTTATATTTCAGACTTTACTTTCATGGGACCACCGTAATCTAGTACATACAAGATGTTGGCAGATGGCAGAATGGCATGTGCGTACCCTTGCCAAATACTAAATGAATAATTAAAATTGACACTGTTGGGAAATACATCTATCTAATATTTTATATTTTACATCTTTTTCCGGTCTAAAACTCGAGAATGAAAATGTTTTGCCTTGCTGAACTGCCCAATGCTTATTTTGGTTTTTTTTTCCCCTAAATATTCACATCGACCTAAATCAAAGCTAAAAGTGTTTTATCGTAATGGGTTAATTATCACATAGATACAGCTTATGAGTTTGGCCACAATTAACTTTTCGGTGTGGTGAAATTTTTTTAAATAACTTTTCGTTGATGTTTGAGCACATTTTTAATGAGTTTATTTGGAAGGGTTAAATATATAAATATTTATATACAAACATTCAACTGCGCATTTGCATACTCGTATGTATACTTAGAATACATTTATTAACGTTGGGAATGCAGTTGAGCGTTTGAAAAATTAAAGGGAAGAAATCATGTTTTCTGCTTTTAATTACTTAATCGCTTAATCGGCAGTGATATGGAAGAAACATAGCATAAAACATTTCTAAATAAATTGGTTTGCTGATATGCTATAAAATTTTGTAATTAACTCATTATGAAGCCATCTGCCAAAATTTTAAAAGAACATATCACAATTTTTTTTTTTTTAATGAATTGTAAACTGATACAAGTAAAGAAATTTATGAAAACTGCATTTTAAATGACATTTTTTCCGATTAAAATTGTATATTCCTTAATAAACACTTAAGGCATTCCGAAATATTATAATTATCTAACGCTTCTCACTTATAACGTTTTTGTAATCATTTAAATTGTCACTAGCAAGGACCAAGTTTTTCGTGCGCCACATTTCCCTATATTCCACATATTTACTGCCAAACTTTCACACAAACAATTCGTCGTCTAATGACTTTGATAGTTTGACTTGCACACGATAGCCATTGTGGCTTGCAAACTTTAGTTAAGCACTACAAATATGTATCTTCAAGCAAAACTTTTGTCGATTAAGCACATTGTCGCGGCATGTAACAAGTGTATAAGCTTGCTAAATGGCAATTTAGATAGAGTATTTGATCAAACGTGTTTGCTGGCATTTTCACAAAATATTTACTTTCAAAACATAAACATATACCGTCGCCTCAGAAAACGGATGACGAATGTGCAAAATCACGATTTTGGGATTTTGATGCAGATTTACTAAGTTGGACATGCTCTTTCGATTTCTGCAATCCATTTTTTTATATCTCCATTAGTTTTTGAGATATTTCGTGCGCATTTTGTCGTATGTTACATAATATTAATGATTGGGTATGCCTTTTGTTGTATGTGCTGAAAATGGGTCACATACGACAAATTCCCATACAAACGTACCTTTTTTTTAATGTGGCACATACGACAAATTCCCATACAAATGTAATCCTTTTTTAATTATAAANCTACTTACGACAAATGTATACGGAATGAAAAGTAAATTTTCTCATTAACGTTAAGAGATATTAAATGTAAAAATATGGGAAATCAAAACTAATAACACCAACTACGTCTCCTTCAAAAGTTACAAAAATCTACCGTACAGTTTCGGATTAATTCGACCTTAAACTTCAAAGTCAATTTTCTCAAAACCGTGTTTTGTAACATTCGACATCCGTTTTCTGAGACGACGATATAATAAATAGTTAAATATACATTTATGTACATACGAATGTATTAATTTCACTATAAACTAAATGTGAAGAACAACTTATCTTCGAAGATAGTATTTAATGTGTGTATGTATGAATAAAATTAAATTTCACATCAACCAATCGTTATATTTGATTTAACATAAATGAAAAAAATCTACTTACATAAATCTTATAAAGTGCTTTCAAATTAAATTTAGGGCAATTATTTATGTACGATTTTTCGATGCAATTTTTAACTAAATAATTGACAATTTGACTTTTAAAATAGGTGCCAATGCACTTAAAAAATATTGTGGAGAAAAATGTGTCTTTAACTGGTTGGTGTTGCTTGGTATTATTTAATTTATAGAACGAAAAATAGCACTGGAAATGACACAACGCACAGTGGCATTGTGCCATAAATTTTTTTGAAAAAAAATAAATAAATAAAAGGGGTAGGCGTAGAACATCAATCTTTCGTATGCAACATTTGAAAAAAACTATTTAGTTTAAAGCATCCTGTACAAACATAACGCAACCCCTTAAAAGTTCCATAAAAAGCGCATTGGTGAATATATTACTTTGTCCATATGTTTTTAATAATGCTGTTTGTGAAGTTTGACGTAGTCGGCTTATTCTAAAGCATACCTCCTATACAAACCTAATCTCGAAAGGGGTTTGAAAAGACCATAACTAGTAAATCAGATTACGTTAAAAGTCGCAAATATCAGTAAATTTTTTCAAATATCGAAAAAAAATTTCCTATCTTTAGTTTTTGTGTAGCTAAATAAATAAAGTTTTTGTCAGAATTTTTTTGCTTTTATTTATTAAAATATTCGGTCGATTGCACTAAATCTTTCTCTATTTTGACAAGTAAATGCTATATTTTCATATGAAGCTACAACGAAAACAATCAAAACAAAGTTTATTAGAAAAAACAAATTGCTTAGTTGAATAAAAATCCAAATAAGTTTCAGCTGAATAAAACCCTTCTGAAAAATGGGCAAAATCGGACAATAACCACGCCTGCCTCCACAATATTTAAGTAACTACGGCAGCTTATTCTCAGAAAAGAGTTTTACTCTGGTGTACATGGCGTATGAGTTACATACTTTCCTTCTTATTTTTCATATGTACAAAAAATTTCGCATTTTCATTTGACCACCCGTTCCTTCTTTGTTTATATAGCTTGATATTTTTTTGTAACAGAACAGGCTCTCACAAAAATGCAAAATATTCACAAAAAATCTCTTTCCTGTTGCTTTGATTTTTTTTTATTTCTTCATCAAAAAATTGATTTTTCAGAAACTATCAGGCCTATCGAAAAGTGATGTATATATGGTTTATGAAGAATTTCGTTGGCTTTTATTTGGCGTATTTTGTAATACGATAGGAAATAATTTACCATGCGGAAACCTGAGAAGGGTAACCTTGACGGGCGCATAATTGGTCTTTCTCGAATAAGTTTGTGTTCTTAAGGCAGTGTCGCACGATTGGTACATTTGTAGAATTTTTAAATTTTTGGTTTATAATTTTTTTTTTTTTTTTGGCTATTGGCCCAAAATAAAAAAATTGGGATAACAATTTTTGTTGTAGACACACGATTGGTAAAATACAGTGAACTGCTATGGAAAATTTTTAACACATTTTTTTCGTGATTGGGATAAAGAAAAATATTTGTGCATTCACATGATTGGGATACAATTTGCACCAAATTGTGGGCAAATGCCCAATTGTGTGACACTGCCTTTAGAGCCTAAACTGGCTTTAGCAATTCCAATTAACCCCAATTTAGGACTATACTGTAACTCAGAAGATGACCTTCAAATTAAAGCGAGAAAGGGGCTATTTAGATTAACGAGAAACGACCTCTCCGGAACAATGCAATCGTGGCTAGCTAAAATTTCAGGATAGACTTACTTTGTTCAGAGCTGTAGGAAAGCGCATACATATAAAGAGTTTCTCCAAAGGGACTGTATGGTAATTCTGATAAGTAATTCGACAGTTAATTGCACGGAAGCTGTTCAGAATCACTGGATAGTGGCTGATTGGAGCGAGCGTTGTTACCTTTGTGTCTTGGCGGAAGAAATCAAGTCTAATCAGCGCCTGTCCAAAATTGAGATTTATTTTCGGACAGGTTACAATATGCATGCTAATCGAAAGAGGTACTACGAGGAATATTTGTTTCAAAAATATTTTTAAAAGTGGTCGCCACCTGTTAACAAGTCTACTTAAATTTAATCATTTACTTTAATGAAATATTACAATATGGGTGTCAAAAAATGATGTTAAAGAAAACTTTATTACGAAAACAGTTATGAGAGGACATCTTCTCTTTAAAAAAGTGAACGTTTGCGAAATTTAATATCTTTCGTCTTTTCATCAAAGGTTTTCCACCGTACCTAAATTTCAATCAATGTTTTTTGCTTAAGTTAAATGAGATATGTAGATTCGATATTGGCATACACTTTTATTTAGACACATTTTTTTAAAGAATTGCCAACTGTAAAAATAATTTTAAAAATTTATCTAGTATAAAGACAGCCACGAAATTTAAGTTGTTTTTGTATAATAAAATTGCCAATTTAGTTGAAATTCGACATATTGACGATGTTCTTTAACTTTTTTGATTCAAATTTATTATTTTCGGTGATCAAATTTATTTCCCTTTTTGCTCTATTCTAAATCATAACGTTAAGCCGAACCTCACGGGGACGTAGCTGTGGGAAAAAGCTAGTACTTAATACTTTTCTAACTCTTCGGTTTAATTTATATGCTAGGCCACAACGTGGTTGGTATGTATGTATATATAACTAGCATCTATACACTATAAGTTGACATGAAACAAACAACGCGCCAATTTCGTGTATGTTTGTAACTACATATGTATGTATATACATACATATGTGGGTGGTGCAAGCATATGTATTTATTTAAATGGTTGCACATGTGCAGAAATACATGTCAGTCGTTTTTAAGTACACTTTAATTACTCATGTTCATACCATGTACTAACTCTTGTAAATACTAGTACATATGCGTATTTGTAAAACAATGACATTAAAACAAGTACAAGTACTTCAAGGGTACAACTAATATTAAAATATGAAGGTGTATTTATGAACATAGATAATGCATTTAGTTAAATTCGCATGTTAAGCGGTACACCTACATACATACAGAAGAGAGAACAGGAAACGATGACGAAACGCTTTTACAAATGCACCTTCATTAGGTTCGCTATGTGAGACTGGACACATGCAATCTACTTCGCAAAATTTCAGTTGAAACAACTATTACTTTGGCACGATATACTGGATGTTCTGTCTGGTCATGTCGATTTTCTAGAATATATCAATCCTCTAATGAACTTCCAAATTTCCAAAGGGTCAAAACGAACTTTTCAAGCGGGAGCTAATGGGTTAACATATTCTACGAAAATATTTCCCAAGAAATTTTACTACTATACATATGTCTTAACCTTTAATTTCGCTAAGAGATTTAGTAAAGCTAATGAACCAAGGTTTCTCAATTTACGTATAATCGAACGGATCCCATAATTTTAATTCATTTACGCTTAGCTATTCCAAAGCTTATCGCGTATTCCCCTGATAAATCATAATGCTATTTCCTTCGTTAAAACATTTCTAAAAAAAAAGATGGTTTATTATTCAAAATACTATTTAGGGTAGGCCGTTTTACGGACAGCCATGAACAATTATTTTGTGAATATTTGAGATTTATGCTGATTAGATTTGAATACCACACAACATCAATTACATTCAAACCGATAATAACTCGCACAACAGTTTAATGAAGTCTACTTTTTGGCGTTTGCTATCGTATTCCCTTTTTTTTATTTTACGAGTATTTATTTTATTTCTTTCGTAACCATATGTGCCAACTTATTCACTATTATCGCTCTGCTGTACAGGGATTCTAATCTAATCGTAATTAAGAGTGATCAACAAATGCTTACTACATACTTTTTTAGTGGCTGACGATGACGTGTGAGTGATAAAATATTTTTTTTTAATTTATTATCTTACCTCAAGTCTGTAGTTTATCTGCTGGCTGCTTGCACTGATAACTAACTACAGCTATGCTGATAGGATGATAAACCGACATAGTATGTTCGTCACAACTAATCGTTTGTAAATTGCCATCAATCATTTTATAGATTCATGGGGAGGTGTAAGAGTTTTGTGATTTCATATGTATTATGTGGATCTATGCAAATCTAGTAGATTTTTAACTAAGTGTATGACATAAAATATTCTTATAGAACACTTATTATTATAGCGAGCAAAGTATAATAGGCGGTAAATGGTTTCACTCCGTTTAATCACCTGGTTGTACTGTGGTTGGTAGCATTTTATAAGTATTGTATAAGTCCGAACTATGTGGATGTGGATGTGTATGTGTAGAGGAAAGTGAGTGTGTGTTTTTATTGACATTAGGTTTGTTCATTTAAAATTATCCAGTAACTTGCCAGCAACTCTCCAATGACTTAATTTCTGAGAATTCGCTCTTATGGGAAAAGAATCCAAAAAAATACATGAACACAAATCCCGTAATAATTTTCAGGTTTCATGAGCAGCTGATAAATTGGTTGTTTATTCGCAGCAAATTCCTAATAAAACTATTTATTTTATATATTTGCGTAGGTTTATTGTGTCAATTTCAACTATAAAAACCCCCTAAACAGTTTCCTTGTTATTTTCAATCAGGGACCGAGAACAAAAGGTATGATCGAAACTAAATGTCATTATCGTAGTTTTGTTCCCAAGAACGCATAAAAACCCATATCGGAATAAGAACAAAACCTTCGGGAACGTTTTCACAAGAACGAAAGTGAGAACCAAACTGTCGAGAACGTTCTAAACGGATATTATATAAGAACAAACTCGTGTGGAATGTTCCCAAAAAGAAGAAAATGCGAGCAATACTTTAGGGAGCATTTTTAAGAGAACAAAATGGGA
Organism: Rhagoletis zephyria; assembly: GCF_001687245.7. Classification (NCBI taxonomy): domain Eukaryota; kingdom Metazoa; phylum Arthropoda; class Insecta; order Diptera; family Tephritidae; genus Rhagoletis; species Rhagoletis zephyria. Next base: position 82,982 of record NW_016159219.1, read on the forward strand.
GCAAAATTCTAAGCAACTTTCTCTCGAAGAACCATTTGGGAACTAAGGGAAATTTCTGACAGAGAACGAAACGGAAAAATCACAAAGAGTATTTGAGAAATTCGCTCACCTTGATTGTAAATTTTGGTTGAATGAATATAATTTTGATCATTCAGTACAACATTGAAAAAATATGCATTACCTATGACCAAAAGTACGTAACAGCTTTAATTATTCAGTCCATGAATTTTAACGCCAATTGCATACATATTTCATAAGAAAGTTTGCAGTCTAATTTTAATAAAGAACCCATTTTTATCCAACTTCATGTATATTACCTCATATCTTTGGACCGCGTTAACCGATTTCTGCGACTAGAAACTATTTATAGTATTCAAACTAAAGATTTCTTAACATACTTTCTTACATACGCCAATATCTACATCCAAATTTTAATACATATTTGAATTATGTGGATNTTTACGCCAATATCTACATCCAAATTTTAATACATATTTGAATTATGTGGATTTTTTTAAATAGGTGGTAACCCTCCTAAATATATTTCAGAAATAAAGCCTTTTCAAAATCATTTCGATGACACCCATCTTTTAATAATTCATCGAACTTATTAAATATTTTCAATACCACTTTATAAACACGTGGCAACCCTCTTTAAATATTTTAAATGTTCAAACTCAAGCTTTCTTAATGCCCTTTCGCTTAATATTTCAATTAACTTGCGTAAAAGTTAATTAAATTTGGCTTTTTAAACAGGCGGCAACCCTCTTCAAAATTATTTTCGCGCTAAGACACTTCCAAATATCCTTCGTCTGATATTGCGATACATATTTTAATTAACTGTTGAATTAAGTTGAATTTTATTTTTTAAACATGTGGCAACCCCACTAAGTATAGTTCAGATGTATAGATTTTTCAAACCCCATTCGATTGATACCCACATTTTCGTAATTTGTTTACCTTATTTTATAATTTGTATTTAATTTTTAAACAGGTGGTAATCCTCTTCCAATACCTCAAAAATATTCTCTGTGTTCAAACTAAAAACTTCTTAACACTCTTTCATTTGACATCCATATTTTGACATTTCATAATAACTTGTGGATAAGTTAAATAAATTCGACATTTCAAGTAAGTGGCAACCCTCTTCAAAATACTTTCAAACTACTACCTTATGAACCCTAGTTCGTCTGGCATCCATAAATTGAAACATATTTCTTCTAACTAATCCCCTTAAATCAAATTGAATGTTATTTTTTAAACAGGTGGCAACCATCCCAAAATTAAGTTAAGAACCAAAGATTTTCAAAACCGTTTCCATTGATACCCAGTTTGTATTAATTGATTTTTTTTAATAATTTAAATATAATTTTTTAAAAGGTGGCAACTCTTTTCAAAAAAGTAAAACGTTATTGCATATCTGCGGTACAAGCCTTTTAATTTGACACCTCATTTTGGAAAATTGATGATGAAATTATGATGGCATTGCTTATTAAATAATTTGAATTCAAGTCTTCTACAGGTGGCGACTCTGCTCAAAAAAATAAAACCAGTTTGCATATCTACCGAGCGAACGGTGCAGATCTTTTGTCGTGGAAAAAAATGTTGTATCTGTACCTACATTTATATAGATATATACTCTACTTCGGGAGAAGTCTGAATTGTGACTCCTCTAACTACTCCTTCTAGTCTTCAAAAACTTTGTTATCTCCAGCCAGCTGATTTGAATGAATTAAACTCTTGACTGAGTTTAAAAAATACTGATATTTTTTGGCTGAATTTATTTTATTCGAAATTATTTGATTCGTTCCTTTATAAGCATGCACTAATTGTAAATGATTGGAAGTGCATGGCGAACTGTACACCACCACCAAATGGCATGATCTTGTGATACTAAATATTAATGAATTAAAAAATATAAATTACTATTATTATTTACACAACATGCTTCGTAGTTATTATTTACAATCAATATCCGGCTGTAAAATTATTTGCATAATTTAACAATGGAATACTTTACATTTGTTTATTAGTCGTTTGGGGATTACTAATAAACTGCTGCGTATTAAATTTTTCAATTTAAATAATAAAGTGAAAATGAGGATATTAAATTAAGCGCACTTTGTTGTATGTGAATAAATATCAAACAAAAAATTGATTTATACGTATTATTTACGTAAGACGAGTAATTATTCCATAGCAAAACAGTTTTTTATATTGGTTTAGATTTACATGCATATGGACATACATATGTTCGTATGTAAGCGGTGTTATAAAGGTTTACCAAAAAGTAATTAAATATGTACAAACGATGTCATATGCTTGCGTTTTTATGCCATTAAAAGTGTTACTATTGATATTGTATTGAAAATACAAAATAATTAAGGACAGTTTAAAAATACTCTCTAATATTTCTGTTTAACACTGTTAGTATTGGATGCGGAGGATGGTTCCGGGTGCACAAGGCCACGCATCTGATGAAAGTTTTTGATCGTCTTTCACCAGGGAGTGGCCAACAGCGTTTAATTTTGCACCCAGTTTAAGAAGCGCACAACTTCTGGTTTAGTCCAAGTATACTGTGAGAAGTAACCGAACACCCTTCCGGGTGCGAGCTAATGTGAGAAGAGAAACCACCCGCAATGAGTTGCCGCTGGATCAGACACGCGCCAGGTAAAGCAAGTTTTCGAATCAAAACAAAAAAGCGTCTCATCAGGCCCCTTCTTTTTCTATCGACCGTGGGGTTTCTGCACCTGGAATATCGATACCTTTAATGAGTAAAGAACTGCTGCTCTGTTAGTTGATGACCTTGAAAAGACAAAGGCTGATATCATCGCCATCCAAGAAATGCGTTGGACGGGGCAAGGCAAGAAAATAAAGTATGTGCGGCTCTGCGATGTTTATTACGGCTGCCATTTAAAAAATCGCAAAATCAGCATCGGTTTTGTGGTGGTTGAGAGACTCTGTCGCCCCGACGCACAGTGTAAGATTTGACCCATCTAGCTGCTTTTAATTCTGTAATTCGAAAATTATTGAAGATAGATTAATGAAATTTTGCACAAGGTACGTTATAAGATAGGCGAAGCTTTTTACAAAAAATTGGTAATTTATAGTTACTGTCACGCCACCCTATTATATAACTGCAATTTTAAAAAATGCAAAAACTGAAATATTTAACTAACTACAAAGGCTAAAATGCCCAAAATTTATATTTAGAATTTCCCTATAACAAGGAATTATAAACTGACAGAAATGGACTTAAAAATAAATATATTTTTTTTTAATTATGGGCGTGGAAAATATCGATAAAAAAGTCAAGTTGGGTCAACAAAATTCTGTTATAAGTTCAATATTTCTTGCTCTATTTACAAAAATGGGATACCATTGGAAATGTAATGAATCAGGCTTTCTCTATTCAACGCAAAAATAAAGAATTTGTCTCGGTCGAGATAAAATGCAAATGAATTACTCGAAGAAAATGAAATTCCCAGTAGGCCAGAAAAAATAAAATTTCATCAAAACCTGCACTTTCCAGCAGCTAAAATTGTGTTGTTTAAAGTCTAAGAGGAGTGGCAAATAAACTGAGATACAAACTTTATCGAATAGTGGCGGATAACGAGTTTTCGGGTCTAATAAAAATAATAATTTGTTAAAAATAAGCCTAAGTCAACATCGTTTTACTTTAACATAAAATACTCAGTCCTAGTTTACTACATTCCCAAAAAGCTATATTCATTGAAAAGACCATACCTAAAAAAATAAGACCAAAATGATATTTTAGCAATTGTTGCATAAATCACATAAAACCGACAAATTAAACATTGAGATTCAGTTTCAAATATCCAGGTTTAAATATTATGCGCTCAGTAATTTTCCAAATCAAACCCCGTCCCGCCATACACTTTGATTTAAATTTTTTAGTTGTTATTGTTTCGTCTTTATCAGGCATTTCTAAATACATTCTTGACGTTGTTTTGAAATTCGGCGACATAAAATAATGTAATTAATCTTTTCTAGAATATGGAAATGATACACTGTGCGACGGATGAAAAGGACGTGGCGACCAATGCCTTATTATTTGAGCGCTTGGAACGCTCTTGGGTGTTAAGAAGTTGAATTCGAACGATAATATATTTCTGCGTTATGAGAAGGCTTCTGTAGCTCTCTATACTTGTAAAGGGCCATAGGCAAGAGATGAGGCCTCAGTCCTCGGACTTGCCGCCGAATATTTATAGCAGTCGTTAGATCAATCCTCAGGCTTCTTACCAAAGTGCATAGGTCCAGTATGATCTGCATAAACGGAGGACTTAGAAACACGCCAAACGATGCTCTCAATGCTATTTTAGATCTTCCGCCACTCGATGTGGTAGGAAAGCAGATGGCAGCACTCGCCGCTCTTCGCTTAAGAGAGACAACCCACTCTTCCACACTCTTGTATATTAAATAAATTTTGCTTCATTCCGAACCGCACAGATCACTGCACTTTGATATATGTTCCAGAAAGAAACTTTACCGCAAGAATCCCAATCAGGAAGGAGTGGAAAGAAGACTTCAATACTACACCCGATAGTATTGACATCTACACAGATGGCTCAAAACTCCACGGTAAGGTAGGAAGGGCGTTTTCGCCCGAACTACTGCAGTGTATTCCAAGCGGAAGTTTCAGCTGTCATGAAAGCTGCTAAGAATCTTGGAACCAAAATGAACGGAAGTGCGGTCTTCATTTTAGAGATAGCCAGGCTGCAATCAAAGCTCTGAGATCCTTCACGTTTTATTCAAAGATTGCGCTGGACTGCCGCCTATCTCTACAGGAGATGGCCAAGCAGAACAGACCTCAGCTCACTTGGATCCCTGGTCATAGGTACATCGAGGGAAACTGCATGGCAGATGCACTTGCAATACAAGACACAACCAAGCAGATTCTTCCGAATAAAAAACGGACTGGTATGCCTTTTGCCACTTGAACGCTGGTAATTAGTGAATTTGTGAAGCGATCACGTGGGGTATACTCTCTTAGAAGATAGGATATATCAAACGGGACAGTGTCTAATAGGTAAGAATGCATGTAGATGTTGCAGAAGCTGCAAAATAGACGAAGAGGAGGAAACAGTCTTGCATCTCTTGTGTAAATTCCCTACACTGTGTAGAAGCAGGCTGTGCCATCTGGGTTCACCGTTCATGACCGACAATAGGAGGTTTCAAATATCGACGCAAGATGCCTGATGAGATTCATTAGCTAAACGAAATGGTTCAACAGGGAGGCTAGTTGAACAGTGTCAAACTGTGGTAACACAATGTGCCTTCTATCTGTGGCCCAAGTCTGCCGCAGCCACTTCTACTTACCTACCTAAATAAGTATGTATGCCTATTACCGTACTAGAAAAAAAGTTTGCCGTACGCCCCAGGAATCTAAATTATTTTTGCAATGCGATTTCGAACAAAAAAAAATGTTTTTGGGCCGAACTTAAGGGTTGTATTTTTAGACTTTTGATATGATGCATTGATGTTTTTGTCTCGAGAAGACAATATTTTTTATACCAACTACCCCGTCTAGTACGTAACCACCAGATCTCAGTTCTTATCACCCCAATGTGCCACCTTAATGTCAGTAAATTAAACATCACTAAAAATGATTTAACTTTTGCTACGGAAGTATTTCGATTATTTATACTGAAAATATTCGAAAAAAGAACATATTGCCGAATGTAGATGTCACCGAAAAATTTTAAAAGCTTCGGAAACATTAATATTCTTTTTATTTAATACCTTAACTCGGGGGGTACGCCAGCTTTTTTGCTTGCTAGAGAGGTGGTACATATGCTCATTTATTTTTATTTTTTTAACTGCAAGACTTTATTGACTTTATAATAATTTCACATAAAAACACAACAGAAAAAGAAAAAATGTCTTCATAAAAAGTGGTGTTAATTAATAACACCGAATATATGTATGCAAAGACAATAAAAAATTATGTATATTAAATTGCAACGTAAAATTTTGAATTTATTCAAACATGAAGTGCTTAAAAATTTACAAGCATTGACACGTAAAGCATTCGAACTTTGTACCATTACATAATTTAGGGAGCAGAAACGTGCTATGTATATTTGAAGATTNTAATTTATTCAAACATGAAGTGCTTAAAAATTTACAAGCATTGACACGTAAAGCATTCGAACTTTGCACCATTACATAATTTAGGGAGCAGAAACGTGCTATGTATATTTGAAGATTCTTACAACAAAAAGTTACATGCAGCACTTCAAATGAGATTATGAATATGAAAAATCCATTTGAATAAAATTTAATAGCAAATGCGCTTAAAAGGGAAATCAGGACTTTATAAATGTGTTGTGCAGAGTAAATATGTATGTATGTATGCATATTCAAACGTATGTTCATCGCAAGTAGTAAAATGTGGCAAAATGTTGCCAATTTTAATGAACACTTAACACTTAATTTTATGTGACCACACTTTGATGGCGAAAACCATGAATCGGCCGAATATGTCAGCAGCGAATCTACCTCGGGCGGTTAACCCCACAGTGGCTTTTCAGCACGAAAATTCGCATTCAGCCGCTACATACAAATTTTAAATTCATTCTTTGCTTCCGAGTAAATTTTTATGCTCTGTTATGAACAAACATATGTATATGTGCATATTTACACACATATGTAAATATGTATATGAGAGTAATTTTAATAAAACACCTATGTATGATGATAAAGTCATAAATTTATACTCAAAATATTATTGCCGACTATGGTTGTTATGTTTAAAGCTTAAGCATGTTTACAAGCGCATAAAAAAGCAGTAGAACATGTAAGAAAATGTACATGATACACATTAGACCAAACCATCTTACAAGCAAATAAAAAAAAGTTCACCGTACACTCCTCAGTCTAAAGTATTTTTGCAAGGCAATTTCGATTTTTTTTTTTTTAAATACTTATAATTCTACTGGAATAATCTAGCTACCTCCTTATAGTGTAGTCGAAGCTGACGCAAAAATTTCCTAACTGGGAAATTCATTGACCATTTGCAAAAATAGCCGAAATTGATATTGATGAATCTTAATTACGATCGGTTTTTGTAGGGGTTCACAACAAAAACACCCGTAGTTTCAACCAGAGTCAATGGATTTAAAGAAAATTTCCGAAGAATGTGTCGTTCTGACAAAATATTTTTTTATTTTCACTTTTTTTTCAACATTGATTGATTAAAAGAAAAATACTGATAAAAATAAAATATTTTGCACAAAAAGGATTGAAATTTTGGAATTCCTGCCCGGGGGGGGGGTCAGAACACCTACACTGTTGTTGTAGCAATAACGCGTTTACCTAAATTCGTAGAGACTGATAAAGCGGTTGCTGAGATAGACATTGCGTAATAAGTAGCCGGTGCCAAGCTCTCGTACCACAAATTACCGGTAATTATTATAAAAAAAAAAAATCAATTAAAAAAAAACAGCATTCATTTCAAAGCTTCTATGTTTTTATTTCAGATGCAATTTAAATTCTTAAAATATCTTCACTAATTCAAAAGTTATAATTTTTGCAACGAAAAATGTCAAAATGCTCCATAGTGCAGCGGCCGAATATGGGTTAAATAGCAAAAGATCGGCGGTCGTTGAAAAAGAGGATGGTAGAAACGAAAAAAAAAACAGCAAAGAGATTAAAAAATAATATCAATATTGTGGAAGAAAGCGTATATGAAGTTCCGACGAAATAAATACATAAATATATACCGACCTTGTAGGGAACTTGAATAACTTCAAACACTATAAGTTCACAATTTTTAAACTAGGGGTGACTTCTACTCGGCTTTCTACTCGACTCGAAAAAGTTAGTTTGTTTTTAGCTAACTACAAACTGGTTATTTATAAGTTGGCGTGTAGTGTGCTAACTAATAAAATTTGTTTGGTACTCTAGGTTTTTATACTTATGCTATTAAAATGCATATGTTACATATGTACCTATATACTTACTATACTTTACTATATTTACGGCTACATTATTGTGAATAACATAACTCAAATCCACGTCTTCTCGATTTCAATAAAAAAAAACACGATGACAATATATGCACATTAGGGTGGTCCTTATATGTAGGAAGCACATTTTTACATCAGATTTGATTTTTTAGGGGTCACCCTAATGTACATACATAAGTAATTGTTTTTTATTTTTTTCTTTTTGAACGGAAGTTCTTTTTGTTGAAAGTGAAAAATGTGAAACAAATTGTACACATATTACATACTTCTTCGGTTGAAGCCTGCATGCCTTTGAAACCAATATAACCTTGGCCGTAATAAGTGGGCCAAAAGTTGGCTTTTTTACCAGTGTTTAAAAAACTGCAATAAATTTTATTTCATTTGCTTTTGCTTGTGCTTATGCTTCTGGAAATAACGGCAGCTTCAGTTGAAGCAAACGCCGAAAACTATTACTAATAAAATGCGCGTCACCTTCGGCAGCCGTCGGTTTGAAAATTTTAATTTTGCCTTGCTTATGCTTTTGGTCAGTAGCTCAAGTCAAAGCAAAAGCAATATCTCTGCTTTTGCTAGTCGTCAACAGTGGCAGTCGAAGAAACAGAAGTTCTGCTTTCACAAGCCGTCAGCATTCACATGCATCAGTCGCAGTCGAACAAAAAGCAAAAATTGATCGCTGAAAGACTGCGAAGCACTTCGCTAATCAAAGCATTCGACAGTTTTTAGTTTCACTGACTGCAACTTTTGGCGAATTCCGAAGTTGAAGCAGCACATCATTTGCGCTTCGGCAAATATTGTAACTGTCGCCGTCGACTGTTTTAAACTATGTACATATTTCTTTTGTCATTGATTCTGCTTTTTAATTGCTTCAGTTTGTGAATATGTGTCAAATAGATCGGTGGCTATTAGTGTTTTAACGGCAATGGCGAGAAATAAGCAAAATGAAATTTGGAAGTTTTTTGATAATGATGAAAACGACGGTTTTGCTACATGTAAAACATGTAAAAATAAACTCAAAAAGAATAGAATTGCAAATCTAAAAGCACACTTAATCAAACTACACAATGTAAATACTGTCGAAACTTCCGAAACTTCAAGGACGAGTTCTTTATCAAAAGTGATACGCAAAAAGAAAATTAAAATTGAAATTAACAAAAATCAGCTACTGCGTTCATATATTGGTCTTGTCACCGAAGATTCTATTCCTTTTAATATATTAAATTCGCCTAATATGAGAAATATTTTGAATCCCATTTGTGAAGGCCTTAAAGCCACAGACGGAAAACAAATATGTTTGAATGCGACCAACCGCAAGAAAACGTTGCAATTAGTTGCAAACAATGTACGAAACGACATAAGCACTGAAGTAAAAAAAAAATGTATCTCATTAAAAATCGACAGTGCTACGCGGTTATGCCGAAACATTTTTGGCATTAGCGCTCAATTTATAAGTAATGGGCTGATAAAATCACGCATCTTAGGGATGGTAGAATTGAAGGGTGCTGGATCGAGTACAAGCAAAAATCTAGCCACCGAAATTATAAAAATCTTAAAAAAATATGACATTGATTTAAGACAGATAGTGTCAGTTACGTCGGATAATGGCGCAAATATGCTCAAAGCAACTAAAATATTATCTTTTGTTTCCGAAGAAGAATCGGAAGAATATGAAGCAGACTGCACAAATGATGAATATCTCAAAAAAATTGAACTTTTGGAGGAAATACCAGATATGTTATTGGGCAACATTCAAGTTTGCCGCTGTGCAGCTCATACTGCGCAACTTTGTGCTCTTGACGTGACAAAATCCTCAGCTATAACAAAATACTTATTAGCATCCCGTAATTTGACAAAATATGTGAGAAAAACAACAAACGGATATCGAGATATTTTTGAATTGAAGCAATTGAAGATGCCGCAACTAGACTGTCCAACAAGATGGGGTTCGACCTTCACAATGGTAGAAAATTTGAAGGCAGCAAAAGACGTTCTAACAAAAATCGAGTCCGTTAAATATAAGACCCAAGACGAAAATTTCGAGATTGACGACTCCTTTTGGGAATTCATCGACAGCTATTGCCTCGTATTTAGTCCATTGCAAAAAGCTATAAAAATATTTCAAGAAGAGCAACTTCACTATGGTAATTTCTACGCACAATGGCTCAAATGCAAAATATGCACGGAAAAAATTATTAAAGATTCGAACCACCCACTAATTAAAACAATTGGTGATATGATATTGCAGTCCTTTGAAAAAAGAACAAACACGATAATGCGCAATAACAGTATGAATTTTACAAAAATGTGTCCGCCATATTGGATCCGCCATTTTGAAT
>NW_016159220.1:0-21395 GCF_001687245.7 Rhagoletis zephyria
AAAACTAGTGAACTCACTAGTTCTGTACTAGTATTTCCGCTGCAGGGTAAGTACAGTCTGTGGTTGATTGGAGGCCAGAGTATGTGCTAAGCGCCAAAAAAGGTTGGAGGCACTAAAACAATCCCTGCGTTGGGAATGGGACCAATTGTCTTCAGAAAACCAGCGCCCAACCGTTGAAAATTTTAAATCAAGTTTGGTTTCTGTTTCGCCCCCAAAATAAATATCCATATTGCTTTCTTTGATGAATTTTTCCATTTAAAAAATATATGATAAAAACGTTACTACCAAACGTTATTTATTGTCACCCTGTATAGTTAAGTGGTGCATATTTTTAGGCTTCGTTTTCTGCATAAACCCCCGCAGTATAATAATTAGATATTATTAGTATACTATTAATAGGTAATATGTAGTAATTAGGGCTACGAATGTTGGAACTAATGCAGAAGCGGAGTTTCTGCGATTTCGTAAGCGAATATCCGTAACATCCGTGATAGGTACCTATGTACATACTAGGGATGCTTCCAATGTCATATTTTTCATATTCGCGAACGCTAATGCGAATGCGAATGTTAAGAATAACATTAAAAAAGCTGTAATCAACTTAGGCCATCGTTTTTATTTCCTAAAAATTTTGTAAATTACTAGAACATTGAGTGTTTTAATCTAGTAGTCAAAGCTCAAAAGGATCATATTATATAAAAAAAAGTAATTTTGCTGCCTTTTCTCCCATGAGGCGATTTCTTATAAGACCGACTGAACAGTTGATCATTTGGAACGCTGGCGGGTGAAGCGCTCAAATATTTGCTGGCCAGATCTGTCAACTTATCGTATTTTAGTTTAGTTTTCCACCAATCGGGCGGATTTTCACTGAGATGAGCTCGTTTTTCGTTGCACACACATTCTTATTTTTTAGACACTTCACTTATACGTGCCACGGTAACTTTGCCGTGGATCCACGGTAAAAATTAAGCCGAAAGAAGTTCTGTTCCACTTCTCCGGCAACACAGAAAGGAGAATTGAACTTCTTTCTGCGTAGCCGGCCTTCGGAAATAGGATATATAGTTCTGTCCCACTTCTCCGGCAACACAGAAAGGAGAATTCTGAGTAGTAAGGTTTATAATCCCTAAGCGCGGCCGAAGGACGCCTACGCATAAAGAAGTTCTGCCCCACTTCTCCGGCAACACATAATCCACGTAATTTTACCGTAGATCTACTCTACTAGGCTCTTTAGAAGAAAGTATGCGTAATAAAGTTTTAAAACACGAATTTTTAAAATCATATATTTAATTCTTCGCTTTATTTATAAAACATTTTGATAATTTCAAACACATTAAATTTTTCTTTTTACTTATAAATCAATGAAACGAAAAATTTTCAAATTTTTCGTGGTTTTTTGAAAAAATCTTCTAGAACTTCGTCAACTGAAAAATGTATATCTTTGTGAATAGTCATAGATGCTAGACCGTTGAGCCTTTCTTGACATGTTGTATTTCTCAAATAGGTTTTAATTCTTTTCAGACATGAAAAGCTTCGTTCAGGTGTGGCTATTGAAACGGGCAAAAGTGCCAATATACGTAAGATCTTAAAAACATTCCCAAAAGACGTCCTATTAGCTACTTGTAATGCTTCGAGAGCATTTCGAAAAATGTTCGTGTGAAACTCGTTTTTTCCACATTTTTACCTCTAGAAGAAAGTTTTGTTTCGAGCAGTCGATTACTTTTTCATAGAAAGCAAACAATTCTTCAGTTTTTTTTCGTTAAAATCATACTTTGGAAACAAAACAATAAAATTCTTTAAAACTGATTTATGGTTTAGGAACCGGCTTTTCAAATGAGCAATATATGTATCAAGGAAGAGAATGTAAAAAGCAATGCGATAGTATGCCTCGGCGTATCCGGTTTTCACATTAAAGCGATTCTTTTGGCGACTGCTGTATCGCGGTACTTTGATTTCTGTACCTAGGTTGGTGCATACTTCTTCTACGTGTTCGAAAATCAAATGAAAGTTTTTTTCTGCATCTTGCCGCATTTCTTCAAATTCCTTTAAATCGTCGTCGGCTAAGCTCATTGCTTCTGCAAGATCTTCAGCAGGTACTTGTAATTGCTGGCTAGCAAANAATTTTTCTTTTGAGGTAATATATTTTATCCGAAGTTTTGCTTTTTCGAGCTCTGTATCTGCCACTGCCCTGGTTAGACATACTTAGAGCCATTTCAACAATATTAAAGTGACTCTCTGCCCATGTACACATTCGCATTCGTTACGCAAATATTCGCAACATCCCTGGTACTTACGGCTGGTAAATTCGGTAGCTTCGTAATTATATTATGGGAATAATATTTCACCAAATGATACCTATCGTATCCATGTTGAAGTCAACATTTTATAGCAAATCCATTGCCTACGAAGTAAAATACTAAATATTTGGTGGTGCATTAATGGAAAAAACAACCCTTAATAAGTATTTTAAATTTTACTGCGCTAGTTTTCAAATGTACATACTTACATAAATACATACATACATGTAATTTCTAATTTTCCACAGAGCTGTTAACTGCCAAATATGTAGCTCTGTCTACCAGTTATTTCTACATATATTTGTCTTCGTCTGAATATGCTCCATCTGCGAAAGAAGGAAAGTAACACAAGTTCAACCTCCAATCTTACAGCTTGGCTCCAAAAGGCAACGCCCACTTTGCTGAGAGCTTTGGTGGCGGCGCCGCCGGCAGTGCCTGTGGCAACAAGTGCTGCCGAGGCAGCGAGTGCATAAATTCATACAATCATATGTTTGTACACAAATGTCAAAAGAGTACCTCAAATGCTAGTGGAATAGAGCCATCCTTGTCTACTGAGGGCATTGAATGCCACCTGCTATGCTACATTTAGGAGACACAGGCATCGCTCTTTCGCTTTGTCCATAATTACTTCACCAACAGTTGTGCATGCATATGTATGTTTTCTATATATATGTGCATACATCTGTTTGTAATACTATTAGGGGTTTGTATTTCGTTGCGTTTGTGCAGACAAGTTGTTCTTTGGGCTGCATACGCCCGATTAGAGGAGGGGATGCACAGGAGTTTTGAAGAGGACGTTGGTATGTATTGGTGAGCGCCACTTTCGATTTTACATACATACATAGGAGTGTCTAAGCGAATCGCGCTCTGTTATAAATTTTGTACATATGTACATATGTAAATAAATTTCATTTGAATATCAAGTGAAGTGAAGTGTCTCGAGATTTATTGGCATTTCTTGGCTTGTTCTCGGAGTTCCGCGAGTTCGCTCTTTGGGAACACACGTGCACACTTTAAGTGACTGTATTCCTTGATCAGGTGGACACTGTCTTAACGTCAGCGCACACAGTTAGGCATAGTTACGGTGACCATCCGTTCTGTTTTTTGCCAGGACCGTACTGTTTTTCAAAGGTCGGTCCTGCGTAATTTTTCAAATTTAAAAATCCTGAAAATGTACTGATTTTTTCCAAGTGTCCTGCATTTGTCCCGCATTTTATTCGTTATTTTAAAATTATCGGACAATGGATGGATTTTTTCAAAAAAGTGTTTTTTGGTACTCTTCGTAGCTTTTCTTCAATATCTCATGAAAAAATCTCCCAATCAACGTAAGCGACTTACAGCTCGAAGGGTATTGATGTGCATCTACCAAAATATATAACTTGTGGCGACTTCAATGAAAATTATTAGTACTACAGGCGACCATTTGCATTTTGTCGTCAAAGTCCAAAAAAGTGAGATTTTCAATCAAATACGCAGTTTCATTTGACTATTTTTTTTCATTACTTTAAAAAATTCGATAAAGAAGATATATCATTACACTAAATTTTGAACCAAAGATAATGAAAATCGGATTAGAAATGTAGATGCTATGGAGCGCAATCTGCACAAATTATATATTTTGGTAAAGGGCACTTTGTAACTCGTCGTTAACGTCGATTCATGACGTCGATTTTTGACAAATAACTGCGAAAAGTACCAAAAAAACAAAAAAAGAAAGGTATTGTTTTCATTTTGAACGGCTCAAAATTTGCCTATAAAATAATTTATTAAAGATTTTCACTTTTCCTGTAAGCTGTTGTAATTATAATGTGTTTTACTATACTTTTATAAATAATCATGTAAAAAAAGATTAATATCGATGAAGAAAACGTGATTCATTTTTAAGGTTTAAAATGTATTAAGAATTTAGAATCATAAATACTCTTTTGATATTTTTATACTACGTAAATATATGTAGGCATATTTTTGAAAAATTGTCCTTCATTTTGAATCCATATTTATGGTCACCGTAGGCATAGTACACACCAGGGAAGCCAAACCCACCCGATTTGTGCGGAATTTCAGTTTGCGTGGGGAATCAGGGAATGAACCGTTTTTGTGGAGAATTTCAGTTTACATGTGAAAGCGGGAGATGAACTGTTTTTTGTGAAGAATTTTTTCTTTTTTCCTTCACTAACACTGTAAGGAAAAATAAACTTTTTGTCTGGGTATTGGACCAAAACAATTTTTTTGAATAGATTGAGTCATAGGTAAAAAAGTAATTTCTCCGTTTTTTGAACTTAGCCTCCGAAATCGAGATATGGGCCTTCGAAGTCCGAAATAGAACCTTTGGTAAAAAATTATATTCAATTGTTGCATATAAATAACTAAAGGCCTAAAAATATAGACGTAGTCCCCTTTTGATCTTATTTAAATGGTATATAACTTTGTTTGTGCAAACTTATATTAAAGGTGCTATAAGGGGTTAAATTTCAGGTCTTCGAAAAATTTAATTCCTTATTTTCAAACAATTTGGAACTGATTTAAAAAATATTTATATTGTTGTAAAGGTGATTAAACCCCCTCTTTCGAAATGCGTATTTGTATACTTCGTGTATAAAAATTTTAGAAAAAACACATTTAAATAAAAAATACCTTTATTTTATAAAAAGAATATTTTAAACAAAAAAAATACTGACCGATTTTTAAAACGTTGGTATCATTGTAAAGGCGATTGAACCGTCTTTCTTCTAATACGCATATTTGTGTACTTCGTATATTAAAATTTGAGAAAAAACTTATTTAAAGGAAAAAATACCTTTTTTATAAAAAAAATATTTTAAGCAAAAAAATACTAACCGATTATTAAAAAATTAGTATCATTATAACGGCGATTGAACATCTTTATTCTGAAATGCATATTTGTATACTTCGTATATAAAAATTTGAGAAAAACCACATTTAAAGGACTTTAAAATAACTTTTAAAAGGTTCTAAAATAACTTTTTTCTTGTAAAAAAAATATTTTAGACAAAAAAGTTACCAACCGATTTTTAAAAAATTGGTACCGTTGTAAAGGCAATTAAACCCCCTTTCTTCTAAAATGCATGTTTGTATACTTCGTATATAAAAATTTGAGAAATACACTTAAAAGGAAAAAAATACCAATTTTTGCTTATAAAAAATATTTAAAACAAAAAAATTAATAACCGATTTAAAAAAAGCTCGAAAAACGGAGAAATTACTTTTTTACTTCTGATTCAATCTCTTAAAAAAAGTTGGTTTGGTCCAATACCCAGCCGAGTGCTGTACAGTGTAATTTCATAATGATTTAAAAAAATGTAAGTTGAGATGTCACGCCCGTCACCGTATGCAGTTTTATAGCTCCTTCAATTCTAGTATAATGAAGTTTCAAATGGCTAAATATTACGGTTGACTTTTTATAATTTTCTTTGTCGCATTTGCTTTCATATAACGAATAAACACGATTTATTTTATATGGAAGAAACCCGAACACCTTCGGCAAACAAAAAAGAAAATCTAAAACGAATATTTGTATGCCTTGAAACTTGCGCTTTTTATACTACAATTAAGTGGGCTACAAAACTGCATACCCAAAGGTCGACATTTTTAGAAAGTTTCTTGATTTTTTAAAATATTGCACAACATTTGAAACTTGGATTTAAAAGGGTTTTGTTAAAGAATGAACTATACATTTATAAAAAAAATTACTCAAAATGAATAACAAAAAAACATGATAATAATTGTGAAAAGTTGTCAAAATTTTTTACGTTTCAATTTGTATCGACCACTGTATGTATGTAAATATTATGTGTACATTTTTTATTCTTTAGTTGTTAAGAAACTATATAAAAGTTTGGTTTATGAATGCATATATGAATTACATTTAAAAATAAAATAAACAGAAGAACCAGCAATATGTGTATCAAAATACATACCTAAAATTTTATTTTTTGTAAATAAGGAGATATCTGAGTGGCTACCCTGGCGCATACCTACAAATGTTTTTGTGAGTATGGCATACAGTGTTGCCAGAGAAAATTTCGTTTGGAGCTAAAACGGCCAAAAAAAGAGCTTAATAATACTAATAGTAGCTAAAATGAAGAGCTAGATTTTTTAAGTTGAGCAATTTTAATAAAAACAACGAATTTTATAACTTTAAGTGCTGAAAAAAAAACTTTTAAAACCAAAAAAGGCTGTATATATTTCGAATTCGTTATAACACTTATATGTATCTATGCACATACTTATATAAACTAAACTAAAAATTATTTACAAACTGTTAAAATCTGCAATTTCAGATATTTGAATTGGCCATAAAAACTCGGGTTACGAATAATTTTTTCGAAAAATTTGTCTAAAGAGTTTTACTTCTTTCTCTCCTTAAATGTAAAATTACTAAGCGTTCAGAAAAACGATTTTCTTCTAATTATTTTTTTAATTCATTAACCTAGATCCATGAGTTCTGTATTTTCCCATGGATACAATTGTATGTTTTTCCACTGAATTTCGAAATTTGTAATTTTATCAGTGCTTAAGCGTTGGCTTTCCTTTTCTACCGTGGCCGCCTGAGAGAGAATCACCGTCTGAGCTTATCGGAACTCGAATTACTGTCCGGTATAGTTTTTGTGCTCCCGCGCACGTTGCATAAACTAATTGACTTACTTGCCCATTTTCCATTTGCTTACGCGCCATTTACATTAGGAATGGAAGTTTTCTAGAATAGAATAATTTGAAGGTATCAAAAATAGCCTGCGATCGCGAAAGCCAAATAAATTTTAGTCAACACTTGTACAATGAATTTACGATTTGTAATTTTAATATATTATCAAACACAACTAAAACTTCCTGGAGCTAAAAAAGTGCTAGATAATTTTAAAAAGAGCTAGGAGCTAAAGCCCAATTTTCGTAGCTAAAAAGAAAAATAAAGAGCTAAATCTAGCTCCAAATGCATGAAAATGGCAGCACTGGTGGCATATTGCCAATGAATTGAACATTCGTCGTATTGCTTCAGGTGATTTGTGTGAGAATTTCCGAGTTGTACACGTGCTCTTTGCACATTCACGGAAAACATTCCAATTGGATTTCTTTTTTTTAATTGATTTCTTCTACATTTTTTGGTTTTAAGTTTTGCATTTGGCTCTTTGCCGGCGCCGTTCGCCAGCCACTCCGCTGTCGACGTGTGGTTAACTCCCAAATGGGTGTATGCTTCTTTGGAGCATTCGGTATGACTACAACTCAAGCTGAAGCTGGTGCCCCGTCCTCCTATGCGAGTTTGCTGACATGTTTGCACCTTGGCATGGAAGTTTACATATACTTACATATTTTTATGTACTTATACACTTCAGCTTGAATGTGTACATACATACATATGTATGTTTATGTACGCATGCACTCATTCGTTACATATTCTGTATGTAAATATTGTCATATGAAAGACCGCATATACATATTTTCTAATTTCCCCTTCAGTTTGATTTGTTGACGCGCGCGTCTGGACGCGAATTGACTCTTCGTCGTTCGAATTAAGTAAATATTTACTTAAGCCATGCGAGCTTTTGTCGCGTCGGTATAAATAATTGATTTTCGATTAATAATTGAACCAAGTTTCCCATTTTAATATGTGCAACAGTTTCATGTTCTGACTTTAAAAAAATAGATACAGTATATTTTGCTTAGCTGCACATCCTTCTTTGCACGAAAAACTTGTGCACGTAACCGAAAAAGGCACTTAAGCGAATTTTCTTTACTACTTCAATGAGGAAGGTATCCGAATCCCTATGAAACCAAATATTGGCGGAGCACTTACCATGTAGAAATTACTGCAAGCGAAATTTTTACCGAATGTTATCTAATTATCTATATAACTACATAAATTGATAGCCATTTTCGTTGTTCTGCGAGATGAGCAAAATAAATAAAAGGTTGTAAAATTAGGTAATTGTAGGGCCAGTGCAGGTAAACGTAATACTTTCATTGATAATTGATACTAGTCGCACAATTTTTAAGGCAGGTATCGCCAATGTGCAGGTATGTTGAATGCATCTATCGGAGCAGTTTCCTTATAAATGTTAAAAATAATGCTTTTGATGCGCATTTTGGGGTAGGTATCTTAAATGTGCACTTAAGCATAGAGGCAGCAAAGCAAAATATACTGTACATACATAGTAAACTTTGTAATAGTGGATAACAAATTAGGCCAAGTACATGTCACATGCATACACATATGTATGTATTTACTTATTTGAATATGGAGTATATACATATGTGTGTATGTTGGTACACAAAATGTAAATGAATATGAATGTGTGTATAGAAAAATTAAAAAGTTTTTTGTGGTCCTGTTTGAATAAGATTGCACATAGAAGTCAATATTTTAAGGTAGTCGAAAACTCGCAATGTATAGATAAGTATCTTTTTGCATATCTCTTTTACGCCACGACGTGACAATCTTTAACAATCAGCTGTGAGCCATATTTTGTGAAAAGTCATTGTGTAATCTTTTCCCACCAACCACTTGACCACCAATGCGTATTATCCTATTGAACTTTAAAGTTCAAGTATTTCCAAGGATTCCGCCCCATGCAGTGCCATACAAACTTTACATAACTTATGTATGTATCTGACACATAAAAAATTCATCGAAAATTTTATTTCGAAATTTTAATGTATGTACTTGATTGATTAATCCTTATTAATACAAACATATGTGTAAACTAAATGGTTCCATTTGAAAATACAATCTTAACTAATAGCCAAATATAAATTTAGTTTAGTAAGTAGAGTGAAGTACTATACTTACATTTTGTTGACTTGCCTTCATACAAATAGAAGAATAAATATTAACAGGAAATCGACACCTGAGGGGAAGCTCGACCTATTTCGGCAGCCAGTTCCAAAACGCCCTATTTCAGAAAACTTTTTAAGAACGCCTTATTTCAGAATTTACATAAAGAATGCCCTATCTCAGAATTTTACTGAAGAACGCCCTATCTCAGGACTCGGTTCAAAAACGCCCTATCTCAGCACATTTTCAATATATTTACATTTGAGATAGAGCGGTTTTCAACCGAATTCTGAAATAGCGCGTTCTTAAACCAAGNAACGCCCTATTTCAGAAAACTTTTTAAGAACGCCTTATTTCAGAATTTACCTAAAGAATGCCCTATCTCAGAATTTTACTGAAGAACGCCCTATCTCAGGACTCGGTTCAAAAACGCCCTATCTCAGCACATTTTCAATATATTTCCATTTGAGATAGAGCGGTTTTCAACCGAATTCTGAAATAGCGCGTTCTTAAACCAAGTTCTAGGTCTTTTTCAATAAAATTCTGAAATAGGTTGTTCTTGAAAAGTGTTCTGAGTTAAGGCGTTTTCGAACTGGCTGTCGAGATAGGTCGATCTTCCACTCAGGTGTCAAAATATACATACCTAACTACTATTTTCATACTACAAAAATATGTAGAACAGGCGTATAAAAATTAATAAATGTGAAGTAAATAGATATCGTCGCCCTTATTCCAGAAGCACGAATGTGCAAATTTACCAATTTTGAGTTATTGGGTTGACTTGATTAACCTTTGGACGTTTTATGTTATACCAAAACCCAGAATACCATGCGTACACGGAAAACACAATGTCAATTACATGAATGCAGAGTTAAGTCTAGTAAAAAAAACTTTCAAACTTGTTTTCCAAAATTGTCAATTTTACACATTCATGTTTCTGGCATGCGACGATATGTACTTGCCGATTTGTTTTACAAAAATTACACAGGTTTACAAATAAAAGCTTATACATATTGAACCAAACCTCTATATCCCTATGTTATTCGACGCCCTGAATGCGAATCCGACGTTTGTTAGCCTCCATCGCGTCAGGTTCGAGGTCATTTGAAGGTCAAGTAGGGAAAAACTTAATGAATAAACCTGAAAATTTAATACAATTCGTCTGAATATGACCTTGGCATGATCTGTAGATTGTTTTTATTTTTATTGAATAAATTTTTTGTCCTATTTGGCCCTCAAATTACCTCGAACCTAACATTATGGAGGTTAACGGACCTCTCAATCGGGTTCAGCGAGTTGAAAACCCCATATACATATACATATGCATTTTCAGGATTATTCAATTTATTTTTCCCTACTTCACCTTCAAATGACCTGACGCGATGGGGGCTAACAGACGTCGGATTCGCATTCAGCGCATCGAATAACATAGGGATATTGAGGTTTGGTTCAATTAGTGTGCTAAACGACCTTTCAATTGTAAGGCACATTTTACTACCGGGTAAAGAATTTTGCTTTTAGCTGCCATTTCCGAGTATTGTATACCTACATAGAAGGTAAACTTCAAAGGTAGCGACGCCCATGTAAACCAGGCCTTTGATACAAAACTTTATGTGGTACTTCGTGGACAGGCCAACTTGAGCTAAAATTTTACTAAACATTTGATTTACTTATCCATCATTGCAAGCTAAATAAATTCCCGCCAGGTTACATTCAGATTACAGATATTTCCACCTTTAATTACACTGAATCACAAATTTTAATTTGGTATTTGTTCTCTAGACGCCACTATCTAATTTCTATGTAGTATTGCTCGGTGATTTCGAAATTCGGGTTAATTTTTTTTCTATAGATACGTTTTCAAGATATTTGCAATTTACCGTTATTCAGCTTAAAACAAAAATTGGTTAAGTAGTTTGTCAGAAACTATAAGCCCTATCGGATAGTGATGTATATACGGTTTATGGAGAATTTCATTAGGTTTCATTCGCCGTATTTTATATTAAGATTTTTAAATTGTTTCGTAAGATATACGTGATTAAAAGGAACTAATTTTTGCTTTAAGCTGAATAACGGTAAATTGCAAATATCTCGAAAAAGTATCCATAGAAAAAAAACTGACTCGATTTTCGGAATCGCCGAGCAATTCTACATAGGAATTGGATAGTGGCATCAATAGAAAATTTTTGCTGTAAACCAGTGTTATTATTTGCTTCTTCCGTACTTTCAACTCATTCACAATTTAAATTTTCAATTCACACAAATGCAGTGTAGTCACTTTGCTAGAAAGCCCTAAAAACGTGAGGAGTTTTTCACTGTTCACAAAAGAATTTAATAAAAGAATTTGGCCACTTTGCTAAGATTCCTTGTTGCCGCAATATGTATGTTCACAATGTTCCTTGTTTACAAATATTTTCTAAATTTTTTTTTGCGAGCAGCATAGTCTTTAATATGGATATTTATTTGGCTATCGTCTAATTGTACCTAAATTAATCTCAATGAACCGAATGTACCTTTTGGTTCCAAAAATTCGGAAAAAGGTACAATTGTACCTACTCTTCCATCCCTGGTCTGCATTTTTTGGGGTTAGTGTGAGAGGACCTACCTGCCTTGGGTGTGAATGAGACTTTCATCTCTCTCCAGCCTAGCGGAATATAGCCCATGTTAAGGCAGCTTCTTATAATGACCGCTCTTCCAGGTGAATGCTATCAAGTCACGGTGACTTGTAAGCAGAGACATAACTATTATAAGTGAAAAGAATAAAAGTCAATCAATAATTATTATATTATGATACACATTTTTCGAGTCATCTATAATTATTATTCAAGGACTTATATTATAAAAGTCCTTTTATAATAATTACCAGAGAGATAAATATTTTTAATTCTTCAAAGACTTTTAATTTAAGACTTATATATAAAAGTCCTTTCATAATAATTATCAGAGAGATAAATATTTTTAAGTTTTCAAAGATTTTTATTTTGATACTTATTTTATAAAAGTCTTTTCATAATAATTATGAGTGCGAAAAAATATTTTAAGTCTTAAAATACGGGTTTGTTGAGGACTATTTCAGGATTAGTTGGGGCACAGTTCGGGTCTAGTTGGGGNGAATAACGGTAAATTGCAAATATCTCGAAAACGTATCCATAGAAAAAAAACTGACTCGATTTTCGGAATCGCCGAGCAATTCTACATAGGAATTGGATAGTGGCATCAATAGAAAATTTTTGCTGTAAACCAGTGTTATTATTTGCTTCTTCCGTACTTTCAACTCATTCACAATTTAAATTTTCAATTCACACAAATGCAGTGTAGTCACTTTGCTAGAAAGCCCTAAAAACGTGAGGAGTTTTTCACTGTTCACAAAAGAATTTAATAAAAGAATTTGGCCACTTTGCTAAGATTCCTTGTTGCCGCAATATGTATGTTCACAATGTTCCTTGTTTACAAATATTTTCTAAATTTTTTTTTGCGAGCAGCATAGTCTTTAATATGGATATTTATTTGGCTATCGTCTAATTGTACCTAAATTAATCTCAATGAACCGAATGTACCTTTTGGTTCCAAAAATTCGGAAAAAGGTACAATTGTACCTACTCTTCCATCCCTGGTCTGCATTTTTTGNTGTACCTAAATTAATCTCAATGAACCGAATGTACCTTTTGGTTCCAAAAAGTCGGAAAAAGGTACAATTGTACCTACTCTTCCATCCCTGGTCTGCATTTTTTGGGGTTAGTGTGAGAGGACCTACCTGCCTTGGGTGTGAATGAGACTTTCATCTCTCTCCAGCCTAGCGGAATATAGCCCATGTTAAGGCAGCTTCTTATAATGACCGCTCTTCCAGGTGAATGCTATCAAGTCACGGTGACTTGTAAGCAGAGACATAACTATTATAAGTGAAAAGAATAAAAGTCAATCAATAATTATTATATTATGATACACATTTTTCGAGTCATCTATAATTATTATTCAAGGACTTATATTATAAAAGTCCTTTTATAATAATTACCAGAGAGATAAATATTTTTAATTCTTCAAAGACTTTTAATTTAAGACTTATATATAAAAGTCCTTTCATAATAATTATCAGAGAGATAAATATTTTTAAGTTTTCAAAGATTTTTATTTTGATACTTATTTTATAAAAGTCTTTTCATAATAATTATGAGTGCGAAAAAATANATAAAAGTCAATCAATAATTATTATATTATGATACACATTTTTCGAGTCATCTATAATTATTATTCAAGGACTTATATTATAAAAGTCCTTTTATAATAATTACCAGAGAGATAAATATTTTTAAGTCTTCAAAGACTTTTAATTTAAGACTTATATATAAAAGTCCTTTCATAATAATTATCAGAGAGATAAATATTTTTAAGTTTTCAAAGATTTTTATTTTGATATTTATTTTATAAAAGTCTTTTCATAATAATTATGAGTGCGAAAAAATATTTTAAGTCTTAAAAGACGGGTTTGTTTAGGACTATTTCGGGATTAGTTGGGGCACAGTTCGGGTCTAGTTGGGTAGTAGTTCGGGATCAGTTGGGGCCAGTTTGTATATACTAGTCCCTAACTGGTCCAAAACTACTCCCCAACAATTTCCAAACTGCACCCCAACTAGCCCCGAACTGGCCCCCAACTAGGCTCCGACAAGTCATCCCGAAATGGTCCTGAACAAGCCCCGTCCTACAAATATATATCTCAATGATAATTATTATGATAAGACAAAATAAAAGTCTTTGAAGACTTACAAATATTTATCTCGCTGATAATTATTATGAAAAGACTTTTATTATATAAGTCTTAAAACAATAGTTATCGATGACTTAAAACTATTTTCTCCCACATAATTATTATCAAAAGACTTTTATAATTCTTACGAAAATTTTGATGACTTTTTTAAACCTCCACCATGAAATAATTATTCCGCGTCTCTGTTTGTAAAGACCATTCGATTTTCGCATTTGTAATCCACCGATTACCTATGTAGATCCTCCAATCATTAGTGGAGTCGTTATGTTCCACCGGCTTCTTGCCTCGGAAGCGTGTGTCTTGGAGGAGATTATTGATGCCTCGCCTGTTTGTAGTCCATGTGTTCCCTTGGCCCCCTGAGATAGCCCAGGTTGCAAGGAGACTATTCCTCTAAAACTATTTCGTTTNCCTCGCCTGTTTGTAGTCCATGTGTTCCCTTGGCCCCCTGAGATAGCCCACGTTGCAAGGAGACTATTCCTCTAAAACTATTTCGTTTTTGTATTTATCTAGCATATGTAGTACGTACATATGTACATAGTCAAAAGATATTTAAAACAACGCACCTCACATTGAAGGAAACAACCAGCACAAAAATTTTTATAGTGACTAAATGCCAAGTACATACATACATACGTATGTACCACCTAGTATATTTACATTTGCAAAAGGGTAAAGGTCTCCTTTACTTAAATTTTTTTGTGAAGAGTAAGAAACATACTTTGTAAAAATCAATTAAGAAACTGGAATGTATGTATGTACATAGAAGTACGATAATTTAAGTTTATTTAAAATACATACATACATACCTACATGATATCACTAATAAATGTGTATGTACTAGGTATGTACATATGTATGTACATTTGCAGCTCATATTTATACATATGTTTGTAAACAAATGTCTGTACATCATTGACTACTTTAACGGCACACATACCTACGTTTGTACATATTTCCACGTTTCATGCCAACAAACAATTCAAAGAATATGAAAGAAAAGAGCAAACTTTTTCTTTTCTGGTGTCTGCATATTGGCATAGGATGTGCATTTGCGTATTTATTAGTACGTTAGCGTGTATGCATATGAATTTGTAGTCCATGGCTTGCAGCAATTTTGAGATGGCATTTGACTGCCTAAATATAAGACATGTGGCAGCGGGTAACCAACAACATGGCTAACAGCTAACAACAACTGTATCCATACATTTCAAAATACATATGTACTATGCATACGTATGTATATGTATACATAAATATATTGAAACAATAACGAAACCCCAGCAGTGTGATCTGAAATATCAAGTTTCTATGGGCCAATTTCACAGTGCGTAGTTAACTCAGAATCGACAGTTAACTAGAGATTTTCAGTACAAAATTCTGTAGTTAACTCCCGATTCTGAGTTAACTACGCATTGTGAAATTGGCCCTATGTGTAAACCGTAGATTTTTACATACATATACATATTCATACATACGTACATGCATACATATGTACATATTTATGTATATTCGTCGTTACATGCATTCTTATATACATATCTACCTAGTGGGCTGGTTGCTTCTTATTTCTGGCCAACATTTCTTGGCCCAACTAAGCCCTTCAGTTAACCACCCTGCAAAAACGCATTACAATTCGCCTCAACACAAAATTTTTCACTTTCTCGTTTACCCACTGCATTACCAGTAAATCATTTTTAGATTTTCTCGCTTACATCCAATGACATGCCCATGCTTCCAAATCGAGACTCAACTTACCTTCTAGTTTACAAAACACATTACTTTAACCAGGGAATGCCATTGGAGGTAAGCGAGAGAATGTAAAAATGCTTTCCCACCTGCATTCACATAGGCTTCACATCGATATCNAGACTCAACTTACCTTCTAGTTTACAAAACACATTACTTTTACCTGGGAATGCCATTGGAGGTAAGCGAGAGAATGTAAAAATGCTTTCCCACCTGCATTCCCATAGGCTTCACATCGATATCCGTGCATTTTTTTCTTATTCGTTATTTTCTAAGTGTCGCGAATAAAACTTTGCACTTAAATTTAAGCCATTCATAACAAAAATTTTCCCGCTACGTCCTTCTTTAAAAAAAATGCAGTGACCTAAATATGAAATGGGACGCGAGTTTTTAGCAAGTTTTGGCTATTTTTATTTAGTTTATTTAATGTTTATTATTTTTATGCAAATTTAGCTGAACAACATCCATATACATACATAAGTCTCAATTTCAGACTTTGTGCAAAAATTATGAAAATTCTGGNAGCAAGTTTTGGCTATTTTTATTTAGTTTATTTAATGTTTATTATTTTTAGGCAAATTTAGCTGAACAACATCCATATACATACATAAGTCTCAATTTCAGACTTTGTGCAAAAATTATGAAAATTCTGGTAAATTTCACCAAAATTTTTAACTTTTTAATCAGCATCTTTACAAAATGGTACGTATGGAGTTTTGTAGTCCATTAAAATTTAGTATAATATGGTGAAAATTTTAAGTAGCTAGGACTTGCCGTTGATTTCTGTTTTTTTTATAACGGTATTACGAANTGTAGTCCATTAAAATTTAGTATAATATGGTGAAAATTTTAAGTAGCTAGGACTTGCCGTTGATTTCTGTTTTTTTTTTTTATAACGGTATTACGAAATTTTTCCATACAAAGTATGTTCTAAAATTTTTTGATATGGCAAAAAATCCGGAACACCGTCAACAAAAAATTGTCAAAACTCAACGGTAAGTGCCAGCTACCTTAGCTTGGAAGGTATGTGTTAAAATAATCCAATTACACCGATTTCTTTGATGTTTACCCAGCAAACAATTAGGTTTGATATACATTTGAGAATGATTNAATTTGGTTTGATATACATTTGATAATGATTTGAAATCAAAGCCTTTCTCAAATGTCAAACGTTTGAAAATGATTTGATATTGATTTGAAAATTACAGCTTTCTCAACAAAAAGGGGAGTTTGATCTCCATTTGAGAATATGGTTAACTCTCAAATCAATTTCAAAGGTTATTTATCAATTGCACCTCAAATGTGGAAATAAAAATTATTATAGGAAATGTATATTTCATATTTATTTTTTCTTCACATTGTACATATGTATGTACATTAGGCTGGGTCGATTTTGTATGGGGGAAAATAAAAGTCATTTGACCGCATTGTAATAGTAATATTATGATGTCTCAGGTCTCAGCCAATTGTTATTGGCCACGGAAGATTAATTTAAAACTTATCTTTAGCCCGCGCAATTGAGTCAATATGAATTTTGTAAATGAAACTTTGGCTTGTAATATCTATGGAATGCGTTATTGTTATAAACAAGACGATATATCAAATTAAGGGCTATTAAATTTAGTACCTCACGTTCATTTATCATTTTTCAATAAGTCTACACGTTTTTAAGATATTAAGATAAAACTTACAAAAACTATAATTTTCCCTTATGAATTTTCAATTCTTCATTACTTCAGCAACCAAGTGAAAAATACAAAAAAGTGAGACGAGATTTATTTCAAGCCTTTTAATGTTTTCGGATGTTTATATAATATTAAAATGGCCATGGACTTGGTCACGCCGATTTGGTCAGTTTTCAAGATCGTGGTGAATGAATGTATTGTCAAAGATTAGGAATCGTTCGACAAGTTAATAGTAGTTTCAAACATATAAGTATTTACATACATTACAATTAGGGTGAGAAACGCCCATTTTGAGTCCATTTTTCCAGTCTTGAAAACTGGTGCGGAAGGGTTTCATTAGTCGCCGCAGAAGCACATTTTTCGCGGTTTCTAAATTTGCCGTTATATGAAAGTAGGGGACGTGCAATAAGTGTTTAGATATACATAAATATTTTAGTTAATTCCATTATGTGAAAAAGTGTCTGTAGGTAAATGCAGTAGTCTTTAACATATCCTGGGAAATCCTTTTGAGGACTCTCCAATTGGACGATATTGCTTTGCATTCAGCTTGAACGAAAAAAGTCACTCGCTGGCACAGTTTTCTGTAATCCGGTTCTTTTATTTAAAGGTTATTTATACAATTGAAGAGAAATTTTTTAGAAAAAAACTGGAAATCCACTTAAGTTTTTCGATATAACTTTGGTAAATGTTACTCGATCGGTGCGTTATAATTAACAAATTGAAGGCGAGACTTAATGTTACTGATTTTTGATAATAATATGACTAAAATAGTTCAGATTATAAACAAATTATTTTAAAATAAAAAAAATAAAATTATTTAAAAAAAAATAAATTAAAAGTCTTGAACAAAATTTTTTATCATTTTCTTATATTTGCAATTTTTATATTGTATGCATAAACATAAGTAAACCAATTAGTGTGTCTAGAAGTTGTGCCTGTTCAGTGTTTCCATACTAATTTGCATAAACAAAATTTTTCCGCGATGATGGAAAATAATGGCTATTCTGTTAGAGCTACCGATATTGTTACCAAATTTGCAAAAATTCGCAAACTATAGTTAATATTAAAAAAGGATTAGAATATTTGGAACTAGCGATCTAAATGCACGCCAGCAATATTAATGTTGTTCTTTACATCTTTTGACTATAGGCCAGTGCAATTATCAAGAGAACAATTAAAATTTTCCTGAAAATAGATGAGTTTGAGATTAACGATAATATAAAGGGCTGCGCGAAATGATACTTGCCTTTATCTTTTGCGTTAAAGGATTCATTATCTAATAATATGCACCAAAATTTTTGGCTAAACCCAGAATTTTTAACAAGAATTGGTCTTATTCGACTAGTGTGCTGTGGGTCACTTGGCGGTCGATGCGCGGGCTCTTACAATTAAAATGAAAGACTAATATTTCGCAGGCTTGTTGTTGACTTCATGATACCAGGGACGTGAACCGGGTTTGAACCGGAAAACCAATTTTTTCTATTAATTAACTGAACCATTAACCGAACCGAAAATTTCCACAAATGTTTGATCCGAACCGAAACCGAACCACTTTCCATAAAAGGTTTAAAGGTTCGTTTCAACCAATTTTCAATAGATAAATATACCATTTTTTTTTCTTTTTGTTAA
The DNA here is from genome assembly GCF_001687245.7 of Rhagoletis zephyria. Classification (NCBI taxonomy): domain Eukaryota; kingdom Metazoa; phylum Arthropoda; class Insecta; order Diptera; family Tephritidae; genus Rhagoletis; species Rhagoletis zephyria. Next base: position 18,904 of record NW_016159220.1, read on the forward strand.
ACATGGTAATAGCTACCATGTTTGTTTACCATGTGACAATATCAGATGTAAAGGCAACCCATCTCATTTTACAGGCACTTGACCGTTAACCTTGCGCGTTGTTGCACTTTACACTTGACACTTAAACTTGCGCGTTATTTTTTTGTTTTTCGAACCGTTGAACCGAACCGAAACCCCGGTGCAAAGACCAAAAAGACCGCTTTGACGAACCAATCCAAAAGTGCAAAAACGGTTCGAACCGCTGTACCGAACCGACCAAATTTTTCATCCGGTTCACGTCCCTGCATGATACAATATATTTTCACTATTACCAAGGGATTTGAGAAAAATTAGATTTTCGACCCGCCCTAATGTACATAACAAAAGAAACAATTAAGATAAAGTAATTTTTAATAAATTCGTCTTGAATTCGCCTTCAACCCGCGCAAACATCAAATCCACTATTTGTGAACTTTCTCTTTGAAACTTTTCTGTTCATTATTTTTTCTTCAATTGATCTTAGTTTTATTCTTACAATTGTTGATTTAACTGCGCATTTTTATATCTTTTGACATTTGCCAACTTTCTTCAAATCAATCTCAAATGAATTTCAAATGTAAAATTTAAACCTCGATTTAAATTTGAGAATCATTTGAGAAAAAGATTTGATATCAAATTGAGAAATACATTTTCCTCAAACGTTTAAAACTGTGTTTGCTGGGTAGTTATAATATTATAACTAACATATGGGTTAAGTTTCGGAGTGCTATGCTCATCGGTCCGCCTTTTACGGCATTTTTAAGGTGTTTTTGAGGTTAAGTTTGTATGGATGGTATNGGTCCGCCTTTTACGGCATTTTTAAGGTGTTTTTGAGGTTAAGTTTGTATATACCATCCATCTTTGAAATTACGCTCAATTTTTGAGCGTAAAAATATATGGAAAATATAAAAAATATATGGAAAAAATTCGTAGGTATATATTCATTTGTGTTATTTTTAGGATGTTTTAAAGTATTTTTGAGGTTAGGTTTGTACGGGAAGTATGCATTAAAATAAATCAATTAAGTGCATTTTTTGGAGTTCATATACAACGTTATTACAAAAATATGGACAAAATTTCGAACTCATATATTAATCGGTGCAATTTTAATATCATTTTTAAGAGGTTTTTAGGTTAGGTTTATATGGGAAGTATGCTTAAAAATAAATCGATCACGGCAATTTTTCGTTTTTTCTTAATTTGTGTCCAGAAATGTGACATACGGAAAATCGAGGTTCTACGCCGGTTCCTACTAATCTTTTCCAAAAATGTATGGGGCTGTACCACTGTGTAGGGTAGTGGTTAGCAGTGTGCGCTATCATTTCGCAGGAGCTACGTTCGAGACCAGTTTCCTACCAAAATAAAAAAACTAAAAACAAAACAGTTTTTTTTCTGAAAGCAGTCGCCCCTCGGTAGGCAATGGCAATATACAATCGGAGGTATTTGGCCATGAAAAACAGCTGCCGAGAATACAGCTATTATTATTATTAAATGTTGGAATTCGGCTGTTGGAACCACCTGAAAGCTATCAAATAGTACCATGCTCCTATGCATGTGTACATTAGAGTGGTCCACAAAAATTTTCCAAGATAGGGCTTGGGGCACCTTCCAAAATTTTTCTTCTTGTTGAAAAAGGTGCTGGTACCAAACTTTACGTTTCTAAGTATAAATGTAGAGGATGCTCATTATGCTGATATTTTACTCTACAAGTATTGAGTACATATCGAGCCCTAACCGCCAAAATAACGTAAGCGACATTTTTTTCAAAATTTTCTTTTTGATGCAGAAATGCATCTAGATGCTCTAGGAATATTTCTGCATCAAAAAGAAAATTTTGAAAAAAATGTCGCTTACGTTATTTTGGCCGTTAGGGCTCGATATATTAATGAAGCAATTGGTTAAAGGCGCAACGACGTAGCGTAGACGTAGGTTGACGCAGACACGATCTACATTATGGGATTCGCGTGTTAACGAAAACAAACCACCGCATGGCGGTGACGTTGCCATTGTTTCTCTCTATCTTTCAACAGTACGTCAACGTACGTTTACGCTATGTCGTTGACTGTTTGCGCTTTTGGAATTTAAATTATCTAAAAAAATATCACAAGCTTCAGTTGTCATGGCACCAGTAGCATTTTATAATAAGAGAAGAAGTCTGATGAGGAAATGTGGTGGTTTCCGAAATAGCTATCACTTCTACCATTTCTTCAAATTATTGTTGCTTTTCCACAATAAGTTTTCACTGAAAACGGCCTCGAGCTCATAAAAATTGTTGAATATAATTGTTATAAAGGCCATAAAAATAACAAAAACAAATAACTTAAGGACGAGCACACCTAAAAAGTTAAACATTCTAATAATAGAAATATTAACAAAAACCAACAAAACCAACAACCACATGATCAAGTGAATTGCAGCGGAATAGCTGCGCTTGATTGTAGTTGGCTTAGCAAAGTGAAATAGTGGAAAATAAG